>NC_061112.1:68841422-69141422 GCF_002878395.1 Capsicum annuum | reverse complement strand
AGATAGAAATACAATCACAACATAAGCACAACAATGTAAATGCAATGAAAATGATGATGATGATGATGATGATGATGATGATGATGATATGCACGAGGTTATCGCACAACCTCCGTATACACCTACAGAGCTTAAGCTTCCCGACGTAGCACCTATGTGGGGGTCGTCAATCCATATACAATCCATATTTTATATTATATTCATATCTCCTCTCCGACACATCCTTTGATAGAGGATTTTTAAGATGTCACGTTTTTTGTCAGAAAAAGTCAACGTTTTCAATATTTTCAGTATTTCCGCAATGGTATCAATGTTTCGTGAATGTATGTGATATGAGGATGTAATGCTCACAATCAACTAGAATGAGTGTTTCCATATCCAACCAATATACCAAACAAGTGAGTCAATAATCCACTCAATATTTTCAACAATCTATGAAATCCAACATAAATCATATGTCAATAGAGTGAAATACATCAAATATACCATTGGTACCACATTAGACTTTTTTATTAAACAAGATACAACTAATTTCAGATACATCATGCCAATAATAGCATATAAGACCCACATAGTCACACAATAAATAATATTCCAAATTCACCAAGTACATCAATATAAGCCCCCATACGGGCACAACACAATAATTTATCCATTTTCATGATTAGTCCTCACATCCTTAACATGCTTTTGCATCAATATTAACTTCCCAACCCAGTCTGAAGAAAGTTGAGTCATAACCTACCTCGAATGTCAAAACTCGACCCCAAGCCTTCACTCTCTGAATGAATGTGAAATCAATTAAAACATGAAAATATAAAATTTATGCATAAAAATAAAGTCAACGATACCCATATCGTCTATTTTCAAGTCGGGATCAAAACGAACCTCCAAAATGAATTTTCAAAAAAAAAGGCAAAATCATTATTTTATTTTTAAAGTATGTTCCCCATTTTTTTTAGGAGTTTACAGCTAAAAATCCAAGAGTAAACGAGGTCCAAATTAAAGGAAAATCAGATTTAAGCTTTACCGGCAAAATTCCCAAAAATCCTTTTGAAATCAAGAATCTGAAGTTGTTTTAAAAATAAAAATGAAAGAAAACTGATATTTATAATATTAGAAACTTACCCAAGTGAAAACGGAATTTGAATCGAAGAAATACATTTTTAGGTCTTCCGGGCAAAAATTCTTAATTTTTCACTTTTTAATCCGCGTTAAAACAAGAATTAGATGATAAAATTGGAGTAAAATTGTTGAAATAGGTGTTTAGAAGCTTATCCAAGCTTAGAAATGGAAGAAATTTCTCAAAAGTGTGAAAGCTTAAGCTCCAAGTCTCAAAAATAGGGAAAAAGGGTGAAACATGGGTATATAGGGTCCAAGTCTCTGCGGACCCCTTGAAATCCATTCGAAATTCCATGAACGCAAACGAAATATGCTACCCTATCAAATTCAACGCTCCAGACTCAATGGAGATATTGAATTTTCAATTCACAAAGTTGACCTCCGAAATCCAATTTCACAACTTTCCGGATTGAGGGTCAAAATGAAATTTAAAAGCAATAAATCACACCAACCATGTTACCAACCTAAAATCGATGTTTCAAATTTGCTGGCGTAAATCAAGCCAAAATACATCGAAAACCATGTCAATCATCCTCATGCCCCAGAAATACCACAAAGCAACCACAAGTAAGGGGTTAAAATGGTCAAATCACATAAAAATTAATATTTTACAAAAAGCACCAAGAAAATCGTTACATGGGTGATACATTTTAGTACTCGCGGATGAAATTGGAGTGGATATCACAGAAGTGTTCGAATGTCACCCAGCAAAGCCAACGAAGCTACACTCACATTTGTCTAAGTTTCAGAAGGTAAAGTTATTCGATACACGTATAGATGAGAAATTATTGGTACCCAATAAATAGTTAGAGTTGTGTTCATGTTGATTTGAACACCATAACTTAAAAAAAAAAAAAATAAGTCTGGTGCATTGAAACTTTCACTATGTATGGAATTTGTAGAAAAGCCTCAGTTTACATTTCTGCAAGGGCTATTTCCACGCAATATTTTGTTTTGTACCATTAGATTAATAGATTATGGTCATAAAATCCTCCACTAGACGTTTCCATGCCATTGTCAAGTTCTTGATCCAACAAATGATATCTGGAAATTTTGCACTACGTCTCTGCAGCCTCTTATTTATGTTCATCTCGCATGTTAGATGCTTATTGGCCGTAATGTAATCAATGCAATGTGCAATGTTGTATACTTGGACATCAAAGTGGGACAATGTTGTATTTGTTCCTCCTGAATTTCCATGATTCGACAGATCCCGCCCCCCCCCCCCCCCCCACCCCCCACACACAACCCAAACCCCGGTGTATGTGAGGTGTCATCATGATTTCGAGGTGTCATCATGATTTCGAACTTAGTCATAGACAAAAGCCTAATAAGTAAAATCTAAGGGGGCTTTGGTAGGAGGGATAAAGATAACTAATTCCAAAATTAATTTGGAAGAGGAGCTTATCCCATGTTTGATTGAGACAAAATGCATGGGATAACTCTTTCCGAGATTAGTTATTCCGGAATTGTAGTGTTTTTCTTATCCCTCCTTGAGGATAGGATATCTAATCCCGGGATTACTAATCTGTATCAACTTGTTTTCCAACCAAACGATCCCTAAGTGAAAAAGGATGGAGAAACGAACCCAATGTACATCAGAAGGCTAGAAACTGGTTAACCTATGTTAGGTCACCTATATTACTACTGATATACTGTGCATTAGGTCCTGTTGTTAGACAAATTCTTACAGGAAAATGGAACTTGAAGTAGGAGTACGAAATTAGCCAAATGCATGTCATTTGATCTCTAATTTTTATGTTCAGTCGTAGGGTAGGCACGTGAGATCCGGGTAGACCACACCCACACCCAAAATCGCCCTTGAACACACGGGGTATATGTTCAAGCAATCGAGCCCCTAAAAACAGATCAACCTAAAAAACTCTTCATGTACTCGATAGAAAAACCTAGGCTATTCTTGTTGATCGCACAAACAATTTTCTTGTCACACAATTTGAATCCAAAAATGTACTATTAATCCAATATCTAAGTAAACAATATACAGTTCGCAGCCCTACAAAATAGTCAAACTTCCTTCCTGTGATGTTATACTAACTATGGTGCATATCATGCAGTGTAGTACAATGTGAGAATTAAAAAGAGAAGTTTCCTCCCCTACTGATATAAGCATAAATCTGAATCCGCTTCCCAGGTCAACTCAAGGGCAAAGTGTTGTACAAAATAACACTCAGATGCGACACAGCCAAACTCAAAGCTGGCACCTCCAACCTGCAAGACATCTGCCAATTTCGTACTTCGCAGCTGCAGTTATAGGTCAGACCAACTAACGAACCTTGGGAAGTTGTTTCAACAATTTGATAAGCTCATAGGTCCTTATATCTCTACCAGTATGGAGGCAAATGTCGAGTGGGGTTAGACCATCCTGCAACATAATCATGTCTTGAAAATAAAAGCAAGAAACTAGATTTGAAACCATACCAGAAATATTAGCATCTTGATTTGTCAACATGCTAAAACATCAAATAGGACGTATACATTCTAGATTTGCACCAAAACTATGAGATCTAAAGAAGCAAAAGCATTAAAACATAGAGTTCAAAATGATTAAGCTAAACAGAATCTACCCTGTTCTTTAGAGTCTTGTCAGCTCCCTTAATTAACAAAAGCCTCACTGTATCAGTTCTACGGGATTGAACAGCTAGATGCAAAGGTGTCCATCCATCCTGAAAGAGAGTCATTCCATGTTCATAAACCTATACTGGAGCACATACGAATACACCCAAAAATATGTATTTCAAGACAACATTAAAGAATTAACCAGCCATACATGATCTTGGAGGTTTATATCAACATTATACAAGAGAAGGATTTTTATCATATGAGTTGATGCCGTTCGAACAGCATAGTGCATCAAGGTGGCTCCATCCTGTAACAAGTTACAAGTCAAGAATATTATTGAACTCATAGCAAATTGCAACACTAATTATCCCAAAGCTCTTAAAGAACGAAAATCATATAGCTATTTCTTATGGTTGACAACAAAGTTAAGACTGAAATGTAGTTCAATATGGACAGACTGAACAGTGCTGGGAGAAGAGAACAAAAGGACACACGATATGTTGTTTAATATGAGACAATCTCGGACAAGGGAAGAGAAGAAGCACAAAAGGACATTGGTCTGAATTGACACGAGGATAACAGCTGCATGGATGTTGATGGAAAAGAACCAACAAGAATGTAAATTTTCAAGCATTGGTAGAAGCTTGTGCTCACTTTGTCACGTATATGTGGATTGGCAGATTCTCTTAAAAGAAAGTTAAATATAGCCTGCTTCTTGGCAAGAATTGCTTTGTGGATAGCTGTCAATCCATCCTGTAAAAAGAAAAAAGAAAAATCACAACGCAGAAGAATCTAGAAAAAGAAGACACTAATTTCATGGTATATATTATTGGGGTAATAACTTTCAAAATACATCAATAAAAACAAAAAAGAATGACGGAGCAGAAAGGATCTTTCTACTGGTATTTGTCACTCATTTTATACCTTATCTGGAACATTAATATTGACAATGTTCTTCAACAAAGAGATGAGAAGGTAAAACTCTCCTGAGGCAGCTAGAGTGTGCAGAGGCTGCCATTTTGCCTGCAAGGTTTTGGTGGAATTCAGGAATCAATCTAAACTTTCTATACTAAGTGGATTTCTTGAACAAAGTGCATTGAAGACTGAAACAAGCTTGTACAGGAACGAAAATGATCAGCTTCAACACAATGCATAAGTGAGAATATCCAATATAAGAGAAAACATATAATTACATTTCAGTAACACTAATATATAAGCTGACACAGAAAGCAGAAACTTACAGAGGTAGCAGGCAACAAATCAGGAATCCGCTTGTTCAACAGGACTTTTTCCTCTTTAGAAAACAGCTTGCGAGCACCTACACAGATTAATATACCAAAGACGTTGAAGAATTCTGAATGATTCCCTAAGCAAAGAACAAATAAGCACTTTCTTTATCAAAAAAGAGATAAGAATTTGGAGGAACAAATAACATATCAATTATATGACCAAAAGGTCATATCAGCCTGTGGAAAATAGTTTGAAATAAAAGGCGGACACCACTATGAATTTTTCCAATTTAATGACAGGAAAAACACATTATATGCACCAAGTAAATGCAATTAGCACGACAAATGGTGGACACCAATAAATAAGTACTAGCCTTGAGCCCTTGAGCAATATAAGCTTGACAAGGATTTGTATCTCAAATTTCGAAAAATAAAACAATGTGGACAGAGAAATTTCTTCAACAATAGAGTCCCTCAAAACTTCTCCAGGCTTGCAACATTGAGAAGTCAGGAGATTCTGCAGGCTCAGGTATTCAAGCTCGTCCTTGCAGAGACTGTATATGCAATATGGACTGAGAGAAACAACAGATTTTTTTTTTGAAGAATAGTAAAGATATAGATAGTCTTGCCAAAGAGAGCCAACATCTCTATTCTCTACTGCTAGAGCCCAGCAGGATATCAAGCATTTCTTACTTAGCCTACGGTTTTGAGCAGTAGGATTATGTTAGAGCTCTAGTTTGCAGGAAGATTCAGTCAAGAACTAAGCATGCTGTGATTAGCTGCTTGATTTGTAATGATACATCTGGTAATTGAATAGAGCCGTCAGTTACCAAAAAAGAAAAAAAAAAAAAAAAAAAAAGAACCAACCCCACTCAATTAACAGGGTTTGACCCAACAACAAACTCAATATCTAGAAAAGTCAAAACTCAATTAACTTAGATTAGTTAATCAGATGTTTTGCTAGGCTAGTCCGTAACGCTGGAATTGTTTATTATAAACATTATCACAATCTAATATAAGTACATACTATAACATTTTCTGCACGTGTCATTTTTCGCATGGTCTAGAAAAATAAGTAATCCATACAATGTACATTTCGTCCAAAAGGTTAATTGCCTTTAAGAGATGATAGGTAAAATATCTTAACTCAGCCCTCCCTCTTTTTGATGGAATAGCCTGAGTTTAATACTTCTCCATCCTGTTATATGATACTATTATTTGGAGAGTTCAACTGTTCTTTTAACCACTCAATGACTCTTTTGTTCAACAGAGAGCAGGCCGAATTTGGTAATCCTTCATCCCATTTTATATTTGAAGAATTCAAATACTGTTTCCTTTAACAACCTAAATATACTTCAGCAGCAACAAGAATGATAACATACCCAGCATAATCCCACAACAAACTATATCTACTTGAGTACTGAAGCTATGCATAACAGATTCCTCCAATCACTTCAACAAATTCAACCCACCCAAACATAAAGAAGAAATTTTCTAAAATATACAGCTTCTGAAAATATTTGCATCAAGAAGCCCAGTATACAATATTATATAATATTATACCTGGGGGAGAATCACTATATATAATGTATCAACCTTGTATAAAGTGTATAATAATGTATAAAAAGTGTTATACACAAATATTGGTTAAATCGTGTGTTTATACACAGCGTATGGGCTACGTTGTGTAAACATTTTCAAAAATGGACATAGCTTAACTTTACTAAATGTTGGCTCTGTTATGAACCAATTGTCCCACATTGGAAAAATAGAGAAATGCTAAGGGGATTATAAGCCAAATGGGTTCTCCCACCTATTAGAATAGACTTTTGGGTTGGGCTCTCCCATTTGGTTTATAACATTGGTGCTCTCGTTGAGAGTCCCACACGTTGGGCCATGACTCGTAGTGGTGGCCTGCGCAGTAGGAATGGTGGCCTGGACCCAAGAGGGGTGCCAGCCGTGACCAACGAGGATCGATCCACGTGTGGGGAGCCGCGCGTTGGGCCGTGACTCGGAGTGGTTGTCTGTGTGCCAGTAGTGGTTGCTTGGACTCAAGAGGGGTGCCAGCCGTGACCAACGAGGATCGATCCATGCGTGGAGCCACGACTCGGAGTGGTGGCCTGGACCTAAGAGGGGTGCCATCCGTGACCAACATGGCTCAGCCATGACCAACGAGGTCGTTGGTTCTTAAGCGGAGGCGATTGTTATGAAGCTAAGGGGATTATAAGCCAAATGGGTTGTCCCACCTATTAGACTAGTCTTTTGGATTGCGCTCTCCCGTTTGGTTTATAACACCGTCCCACCTATTAGACTAGTCTTTTGGGTTGGCTTTCCCGTTTGGTTTATAACATTGGTTTTCCCGTTTGGTTTATAACACCGTCACAGGGAGAGAACAGTAAAACTATGCATAACAGATTCCTGCAATCAATTGCGCAAATTCAACACAGCCAAACATAAATAAAAGCATACCTTGTGAACTTTTACCAGCACTGGCCTCATAAATCCCACTACTGAAAAACTCCTTAATATCTTCCAATCCACCACCATAAACGGCTCTTCTAGGATCTTTTGGCAATACCCTTTCACTCGAAACCCTCAAAACAGACCTGTCCTCTACACTTTCACTCAATTTAGCATCAGTCTTACCCCTTTTACACTTTTCAAAATCCGGGTTTTCGAGCACAAGTGGTTTCAACTGCTTCAACTTTTCTTCCCTGGCTTTCAGATATTCTTCAATGTTACTGCCTCTCCTCCCATTACTAGTGTTGTTATTACCAATTGGCATCAAATCTAACCTCCTCCTTTCCGCACGTTGGCCAAACTCCAATTGTTGTGAAAGCTTGCGCCTTTCCTTCTTAGTAATGTTGATTTCTCTCTGAACTTGAACCCATTCTTCAGGAATTAAATTTTCCGCCCGTATTTCTGTTGATTTGTTGTTGTTGCTGTTGTTGTTTTGTTGTTTGTTGTTTTGGACAAAAGGGTCATCGAAAATACCTTGTTCAAATACTATGCAGTCGCCAACAACGTGTTCCTCTTCTTCGAGGGGTTGCTGTGAATGATTTTGAAGGGAAAAGTTGAGAGAATGGGAGCCAAGAATTTGGCAGCGGAAAGTGTTGGTGGAGAATTGGAGTTTGTATAGTGAAGAGCAGGAGGGGGGATAGGAAAGAGTAGATGGAGTGAACAAGTTTGGGATTCGAGGATTTAGGATAGCTGTTGTTGGTGACATGGTGAGATGGAGGAGCGACGATTAAACAATACTACTGCTTTTGTTTCATTTCATATTATTATTATGAATAAATTACCTAATAATGCAATTAACTTATCTAAATTATTTAAAATTCCTTAATTACTAAAAATTTTAATTTACATTTTCTCTCTTTAAATTTTTAAATATCAATTATGTCCTAAAACTTTGAAGAATCATTTGGTGTAAGGTATTGATAAACATAGTCCCGAAATAAAATAATAATCTCGGGATAAAATTTTTGGTGGCTTGTTTGATTGTCAAGTTTGAGATTACTTATCTCGAAACTAACAAATAGTATTGGAATAAGTTATTTCATCCTTTGGGTGGTATAAAAACATAAAATGATAAAATTACCATCCAAATCCTTTGACACACACATATATATATTAACGGAAGTAGATATGTCAAGTAATGAAGGACTTTTTTATTGTAGTCTAGACTTTATGATAAATTCCTTAGAATTTGAAAATACATCAAAATAGGTATTCAGACTAAAAGCTACGAAAAAATGAATGATGGAAATAATTTACTAATATGTGTAGGATTCATAGGAAAACTTGCTACTAATAGTGACACCAAATTTAAGTTAAAAACAAATGATGTAATAGGTTTAATGGGAAATAAAGATATAAGACTAATGAAACCTCTAAAGATAAATTCAGAAGAATATACAGAATTAGAATGAAACTTAGAAAAATTCAATAGGAAATAAATACTCAAACCTAACGATCACCTAATGTATATAAACAATAAACAATAAACGACAAACCTCAGTGAGGTTCACCGACTGTGGGAATTTGATAGTCCTCAAATCAATTTTTTTTGTCAATTTTATCCTTAATTTAAATTTTAATTACTCTACAAACTTTTTATCCATTTGGTAAATTTAAACAATTATATGGGCTTATTAAATTCTACAAAAGTAATGAGTAATGGAAAAACGATAGTGACACCATAAAAACTATTTATACAATCAAATTCAAAATCGATCCAAGGACTTATTGTCTTTCTAAATTGTAAAAATGTTTATTACTCTTAGTTCAAATTTTCATTTTCCCTATCAAATTTACCATGAATAAGTAATTAAAATATCTTGACATTCCCTTTCTAACTTTTACATGCTTAATTATTAAATAAGAAATTAATTTTTATATATAACTAAAGATGTTTGAAAATTTAATTTTTAAAAAATATAATTTAACTCTCCAAATATTAATGATACTAAATAATGAAAAAATGAGAGTAATTCTTTATTACGTTTTTTTATGATGAATTTTTTTAACAAAAAATGAATTATCAACATTTTATAGAATTAGGACAAAATAAGTAATTTAACATAAAATATTAAAGCTTCATACGCATTCAAGAAAGGCTTAAGTCATCGACAGACACTTTAAATTGTCCTGAAAATTCACTTGAACCTTTTAACTAAGGCTTATACCTATCAAGCCCATCAAGTGCTAAAATTGGTACCTATTAGGCACAAAATGTTGATTTGGCAAGAGAGTGTGTTACACTCTCCTTGTGCGCGTGAATAGAGTCTCAAGTAGTTTTTTTTTTTTTTAGTTAAAAAAATCACATTTCAATTTATTTAATACATTTTGTAATAATAACACATTTTAATTAAAAAAAAAAAAAACAAAACCCTTCCCCAGCCATTTTCTTCATCTCTATTTTTTTTCTTTTTAATTATTAACAATCTTATTAATATAATTAACAATTTTCAATTTTAAAAAAACAAGAAAAGAAAAGCAGTGGAAGCCATGTCATCTTCCAATCTCTTAGTTGAACTTTAATTCCCTTTTCAAAAATCAATTTCTTAGGCTTCATTTGTTTTTTTTAAGGTTCAGACGTCTGAATCTAAATGCATATCTGAATGATTAAAATGTTGTCTCTAGATTTGAAAATTGAATTATTAAGACTGTTTGTTTTTCAACATCTGAATGTGTAAAAAAAATTTATTTGTATACATAATAAAATAAAAAATTAATTATATATTAAAAAAGTATGTAATTTAATACAATAAAATTATTAGTATTTGATCGAAAAAAAATATTTATTTTGTTAGTGATAGTGGAGATGGCTTATAATGGTGGTTGCGGTGACAATGATTGATGTTAGTGATTAATATTGTTGGTGGTGATAATTGTGATGGTTGGTATTGTAGTGACTGTTATGATGGTGACGATTCATGGTGGTGGTGATGATTGTGATGTGACGTTGCTTGATGTTAGTTGTTTAAGGTATTGATAGTGTTGGCTGAAACATGAATGCATGATGATTGACAATGTGTTGGTGCTAGTTGAAGATGTTATTCGTTGTGATGGTGGAGATAGTTGTTAGTAGAGATAAATTGTATCGATGGTACTGGTTGAAGTAGTGGTAGAGGTGGCATTATTAGTGATAACGGTGGCGGCGGCTAAAGAATGTGTAGAGGTTGTGATGTATTAGTGGTAGTTAGTGGTGATGCTAATTGTGATAGATGAGTTGGTTTGTAGTAGGGATTGACCATTAGTGATTGCTGATTGTGGTGTTGTTGACGGCAGTGGTGGTGGTGAATATAATTAGAATAAAAGAGGTAGTAAGTGTGGTAGCGGTTGATAATTGCGATTGATAGCGGTGTATTTTCTGTCGATTGTGATTGTGATGGTGGAGATGGGTGGTGGTGGTGGATGGTGGTTGACAATGATGACGGTGGCAGAGGTGGTTAGTGGTGGTAACTGCTGATTATGAATAAAATGATGAATATTATCTAACACCAAAATATCCCTTCAGACCTATTAAGACTTGGTTCTAGATCTGACTGATTAAGACCTATTCAGACATATTAAGAGTTAAAACCTTAATAAAAAACAAATGCACTTAATGGTTTGAAGTCTGAACCATTCAAATTCAGACCTCCATTAAGTGCAAACAAATGAGGCCTTAGTTGAACAATTTTCAACTTTAAGTTAATTCCCTTTTCAAAAATCAATTTCTTAATTAAAAATTTTAATTTGTTTAGTCTGCTTAATCTGGGTCAGTTTGAAATTTGAGGTTGTTCCATAAAATTAAAAAACGATGTTGGACATGACAACTTAAAGAAGGAAGGAAAGGATGGTTGTTTAAGTTGTCATGGCAACATAAAAAAGGGGAGGCAAAGATGATAACTTTGTTAAAAAGGACAAAAAGAATAAGGAAGGAAAGGATGGGTGCTAGTGTCGGACATGACAACTTAAAAAAAGGAAATAAAGAATAAGAATGGTTGGAGAAGAAGATGAACGGGGGAGGGCAAGAAAATATGAAGGAAAATAATTAACTAAATAAAGTGAGGTGTATTTTTGTAAACAAATTATCTATTCTTAGAAAGAATGCAATACATATTATTTTTAGTATCACAAACCAAACAATCACTAAAAAATAATACCAGGATAACTAATCCCAGGAGTGTTTAGTTTTTTTTTTTTTAAAATATTATAATTTTAAATTATAATTTAATTAGTTATAAAAAAAAATTTAAATTATTTTTGGATTTGATACCACGTGTCACCTTTTAATTCATCATTTTTGCCACATAATCGCGTGTGTGTTGTACACACTTCATCTTTTAGCTGATTGACAAAAAAGGGTTTGATTGGATCAAAATTCGGGTGAGTTGGGGGCTTGATAGGTACAGGGTTTAGTTGAGGGGTCTAAGTAAATTTTCGGGACAACTTAAAGTGTCTGTCGATGACTTAAGCCTTTAAAAAATATCAACATAAATTTCTTAACATGTATTTTTAGGAAAAAGAAATTACTAAAGTTAAAAAAAATAGTAACTTTTCAATTTTTTTTTGTATGGTTTAATATGAAGAAAAATAATTAACTAAATAAAATGAAGGATATTTTTGTAAATCAATTATCTATTCTCAAAAAGAAAGCAATACATATTATTTTTAGTATCACAAACTAAACAATAACTAAAAAATAATACCGGATAACTAATCCTAGAATGACTAATTCCAACATAACTAATCTCAGAATAACTAATCTCAATATAACTTATTCCCAACCAAACCACCCCTAAATGTATTAATTGTCCCCTAAAAAATTTATCTAAAGATAAGGTCTCCACCAATTTAATACCATTAACGTGTAACCTTCTCTGCGTTTTAAGTATTTTTCAAAAACCAAACTTTGTAATGCATACATGTAAAGATTTGAGCGGAGTCTTGAATGTCCAGAAGCTAGACTCGACAAAAATGGAGGCATGCAACGACTCCTGTATTTGTTGTACCAATTTTCAATATCGTTACAACTCCAAATCTCAGTGCAAAATCCCCCTCCCCTCTTTCCTCCTCTTTCTCTCTCTCCCTAGCTCATATTTCTTTCTCTGAAAAATCATGAATTGGATCCAGAAATCTTCATCTTCTTCTTGTTAACTCCATCATATATTATTATTATTATTTCACAAAAAAATTGAATCGGAGAGAAACAATAACAAAAAGGATTGTTCGCCATGAAAAAAGAAAAATTTTGAAGATCAACTTGATCTCTGTTCAATTCCTCAAATCCCTATTCACTAATTTGCGTCATATGCAAACTTATGCCTTTATCTAAATTGACCCGCCGATACAAAAAGCAATAAAAGTGAAGATACATTACGGAATCCTCTGAAAAAAGATCTTATTAATATGTATCAAAGTAAGAAAAACATGTAGATACATTAAAGAAGGGACGAAGATACATCACACTTAGGGACACCCCTGGGACACCTAGGGATGGACATTCGGTTTGTTCGATTTAATTATTTAATATCGGTTCGATTTTTCATTTTATAAATTGACAAAAATGAAAATTGTAATCAAACCATACAAATTCGGCTTGATTATTTTGAATTTTTATTTCGATTTTGAAGATTAAAGTAGTCTTTCTTTGTCATCATTGAGCACTTAAAATTGGTGATTTATTTAGAAAATAATTTTTTTCAAACCTATTTTTCATTCTCAAATATAAATACTTAGGGTGAAGTTCAACCATGATTCGTGAACCTTGACACTCGTCAGTCGTCTCCTCGAGGCGTTGCTATTTCAAAAGTAATGAAAAATGAATTGAATACTTAAGGTTACAGTTATAGATTACTTATTATATATTTATACAATTATCCGGAATATAATATATATATATATATATATATATATGTATTTTATATATATATAATAAAAAATATATATTATTTATAGAATTTTGGTTTTTCATTTTAACTAAATTTTTTTTTTTAAAAGAATCAAAAACTAAATCGTTTAATCGTATTTCTAAAATTTAAAACTGAAATCAATTCGAAAAACCCAAAAATCAAAATTAAATTTTGATTTTTTAGGTTTGAACCAAAATATGCTCAGCCCTAATTACACTTGTCAGATTTCTAAAGATACAATGAAAAGTTGTTGAAGTAACAACAAGAGAATCTATTATAAAGGTAACTAGATGGGCAAGGCACGGGCCCAACATTTTATTTAGCAGTAATATAATGCTGTAAAGCTAATATATACTATATCCTCCTCTCAAGCATCTGGCTATTCTTCAAAAAACATCACGTAAAAAGAGAGCATAGCACCTTTATCAAATACCTGAATTTAGAAATATTAAAAGAAAACTGTTAAAGTTTTCGATTGTCAATGAAAGCTAGTATCCTGCTAAGTACAACAAATACCTTTTGAGCAGTTTGTATAAATATCACTGAGGTATAACATTTGAAGTTTATACAATCACCTTAGTTGTAATTGCTGCACAAATTCAAAATCAGAAAACTAAATACGTCCCTCCAAAGTCTGGAATTGCCATTTTCATTCGGATGATTACATCTTTCCTTTTGATATCTCACACAGGAGCTGAATCGCTATACGATTGTAAGAGTTGAACTTCCTTTGTAGTCAGAGATAGAGTGACCTACAAATATAATGACCTCACTCGCCAAATAAATTTTTCTTGTTGTCCCAACTATTTGAGTTGTAATGTGCTCAATTTTGTCAAATCCTGTAAACACTACATTTACCAAATGAGAAGTTTCAAACTAACTGTGTACATAATAGGCTGCAGTTGCATGCACAATATACTTTAGCTCCACACTGGGTGAATAGTATGCGTCCCTCGAAACTATGTAATACTCAATCTTACAATATACTCCTACATACATAATAATCTTTGGATAATTTAAAGATTGAGAGTCATCATACATGATGAATGTACTTCTGCAATTTAGGCAGCAACATTCATCTGTATGTCAAAATATTAAGCACCGTGAATATCAAAAATTGTGAATCAACAGAATTGATAAAAGAACACTATGATACATGTATGGAAAGAGAATTGCAAATGGCTTTTCGCTTCATCATCGCTGAGGCCACCTAACTTTATAGTTTCATTATTCCGTTTCGATCAGCAGCTCGAAATAAAGGAGATTTTCTAAGACCTGTATAACTGATCAATAGATACAACTGAATTGTTGAATTAGGAAAATGAATAAAATATTATTTATTCGTCTATGCCAAGGATGAATACTACTTGGCACAACATGAAGTATTATTATGCCCTGTTACAAAATACATGTACACTTTGAGCTGAGGTTAGAGTCCACCAGATGTCAAATTAATTTGGAGCATGCTTATATAGTGAATATAGTTCAACGCATTTGATTTAAGGCTCAGCAGAGACCACATCAAGCATGATAGAATATAGTATATGAGAAAGAAACTAATGTAATTTGTCCTATCCTTACCTGAAGGCAATTGTTGCTAGCAAAATTATTCATAGATGTTGCTCGTTACTCTCAATAATTAACTAGAGCTCGATAAATTAGCATTATCATATGATTTTTTAATTTTATGTATTCGCAAACTATAGTTTTGAAGTTTGAAGTAATTCTACTTCAAATGCAACTAAAAAGTATCATCCAAAAATCTTATACATAGAAAAGACCTACAACTTGTATGTAAAAGAGAAATTAAAGAGCAATAATTTTCTTTTTCCATGAGATATAAGAGATAACAAGGTAAGTATTGGTATGCACAAGAAGCTGCGTTAAGTTTTTCCATGCTCCCCGTTAAATTGATTTTCCAGTCTATATGCTCACTCAATTTACCTTTTATGTTTAAAGGCAAAATATCATTTCAGTACTTTAGATAGCGGGACATTCAAGACGACACATTAACTGATCCATAACTGCAGCTAAAGCAACATGTTATAGCACCGATTATTACAAAATTGACACCACTATCCGAAAGCAAAAATGCAAAAATTCTGATTAAGCAACCATGAAAAATTAAAATAATTGCGGACAATCAAAAAGAAGCGGAGAAAGACATGATTAAAAATTAATCAAGGAAAAAAGAAGAGTCTTTACTACGCAGATATCATTCAAAACTACTCGACATAGAATCTATTTGTAGCACAATCGGAAGCTGATGTATGAAACATTAGCACCTATCTAGGGAACTTTAATTGAGATATAATCCTGATTTTCAATACGTAATAAGTTATATTTTGAAAGAAAGATTAAAATTCTGCACAGATAAAACTCCAATTAAATATAATCAAAACACCAACCTCTCAGTAGTGAAGAAGGATGACTGCTGCTTTTCCTTGGTGATTGTAGACTCCGTCCAGCTTGTATAGAAATATTCCCCATCTTCAAAACTCAGACTCATTAACCTATTATTCCTTCTCAGGCAATCAAGCTTTCCGAAACTTAATCTTGACTTGTATGTATGTAGAAGACCAAATCTTTGATCCTTTACTGAAATTGATCCACAAGACATTAGTTGAATTAACATATAATGAGGCTTTAGCTTTGTTGATGGAACACGACACTCCTCATTTTCAAGTGTCTTAAAGGTGTTGAGCTTGCTAACATCTGATCTGATGAGAGATACAAACGTAACGGTTCTACCACCAGATGATGATGGTGGATGTACATCTAAATCCACGCATATTGCTGCTGAATCATTCATCCTGGTAACCTCAACCTGTTTTTTTCAGTAGTTTCAACCTCTAACGACCTATCATTTGATGGTGTATAAGTGTTGTTTGCCTTGTCATGACTCTGACCAGAAGCATCAGCCAGGCCGTCAGTCTTGCTGATCGTGCTCACTCTTAAACCAAAAAAACGTTTACACGATGAACCTGGATTTTCAACAGCAAGTGATTGTTCACTATCATAAATTTTTTTTCATATCTTTCATTCATGCTAGACGGAAGAGAGGAATCCTCTTGGCTTCTAAAGGGTGGAGGTTCTGGTAATACTGTTGGATTTGACAATCTATCATTTTTTACAGGACTGGAGCGACCTGCAAAAGAATGAATTGAGGCACAACTATACTTGTGGTTTCACAAAAAAGAATTGAGAGAAGTATCAATTACCCTGAATTTGTCATATTTTCTACATGGTACACCTGAATTTTTAACATAAGAGAAAGCAGATAAAATTTAACACAAACAAAAGTAAATTTTTTTAGCTAATGTAGGTACTTATAAATTCAAATATATAAACTACATTACCGTGATGATTCAGCTGCCAAAAGAGAGTATCCTCCTTGAACATGCAAGTTAAAACTTTTCCAAAAAAATCTAAGTGGAGATAAAAAAATCACCATAGATTTGCAATTTTGTAAATTCCGAATAGATTTTGTGCTCGTAGAAGCTAAATTATAGATCATTAATTTTGAAGAAATGCAGGAAAGGATCAAGAAATCTCACTTGATTACAGCTACAACAGAGAAGAGAGAGATGAAAATAGTGATGTTTGATGAGAGTTATGTACACATGTTCAAACAATAAACTCTAATTTAGCAACTTGACAGAGAATATTAGTCTTACTCCTGTATATAAGAAAGGCAATAGAAAAACCCTATATTACCCTTTGTATAATTTAAATAACTTTCTGTAGCTGAATGGTACCATCATACAATGTTATTGGTACAACTCTATAATGCAGTGATGGTCCTTGAATGATACCATTATACAATGCCGTTGGTACAATATCATAATGCAGTGATGGTTCTTCTCTTGTTGGTTTATACAATAGGGAATATTTGTTTGTATAGAAAATAAAATACTCTAAGATACATTAACAATTTTATAAGATACAATTTATATGTCAAATATATGTGTCAAATACATCTACAAGTTATTCATCTCTTTGATTATATTTCAGATCATCTATGAATTATGTATCTCTTTTATTCTACGTCAGATCTATGTGTAAAATACATTTAAAAATATATTCTATATCTTATTTTGGTTATAGTAATGTATCTCAATCAACAAATTATAAAATGTAATGTATCTCAAATATTATAATTTACAAATATATTTATTAACAAATTGATACATTAATTGATGAGTAACCAAGTAGAAATTTAACCTTTATATATAGAAAAAAGAATCAAAAATACCCCTCTACTTTAATTAATTTGCTATTTTTATCCTTCGTTATACTATGTGGTTATATTTATCCCTCTTGTTATACTATGTGGCTATTTTTACCCTTACCATTAATCAACTTAACAAATATACACTTATTTTAAACCATTGTCTATCACGACTCTTTAAAATTTCACATGATTTTTGAGCGAGCTGGATGCTATGTAGCACCTCACCATCTAATCTCATTATTTAGAAATTCACTATTCTTTTTAAAAATTATTTTTTCTTTTGATTTTTCATATATTATTTTATAAATCAATTCCTTATTAACTTAAAATCTGTCAAATAACTATAATTTTTAATACACTAGAACCCACCTACCCCATCCCTCTATTTCATTAGTATTATTAATGTTGTTTCAAATTTTGCAGTTCAGTTATAATGTGTTCTCCACTTCCGTCCTCTTTTTTGCTTGAAATCACAAATTGAATCGAAATTTGTGGAATAATTTTGTTTTCTCTCTATAGCCATGGATGAGCTTCAAGAATGAGATGTTGTTTTGAATAATAGTGTTATCAAATGAGCTCGTTTTAACAAAAATATAAATAGAATATCATATTTTGAAGTTAAATATTCCTGAACTGTGCAGTAGCATAGGGAAAGGAAGAATTTCAATTCATATTCTGTTATAGATTTAACTACATAAATTATAAAGAAGTTATTCATGACTCTTGTTCCTCTTCAATACATGATGAGCCCATACTTTGCAATGCTTGTTTTTGCAAAAATTAATTTTTGACTTTTTTTTTTCTCCAAATTTGTGTATGAATAAATTGATTGTTTTCTCGAATGTAAAGTGATTTTGTGAAGTTGTTTCGAAAGTTGAGAGAATAAATATGTGGAAAGTGATGAAGATGAGGAGTGAACGGTCGAAATTGTAGATTGAGATTTTAAGAGAAGAAGATAAAATGTCATAGTCTAATGACGTGACGAAGAAGAAAAAACTGAAAAAGAAAAGGGAAAAAGTTAAAAATCTGGAATGAAAAATAATAGTACTTAAGAAATAATAATAAATATAGTTAATTATGTATATTATCTAATCAGAAGATAACATGTGTATAATTTATATCAAAAGTTTCTTTCACCTTGTAATGGTGGACCATGGTTAAAATAGGGGTATTTTTGTTAAGTTTATTAATGAGAGGGATAAAAATAGCCACATAGTATAATGAAAGGGATAAATATAGCCACATAATATAACGAAGGACAAAGTTAGTCAATTAACTAAAGTAGAAGGGTACTTTTGACCCTTTACTCTTATATATAATGTATCTCAATGCAGGGCGAAGAAATCAAGATGCAAAGAACAGAGAAGAGAGAGAAGCTTGTTTTTAAGAAGAATGAGGATCCCTTTTTGAAATTTCAAAACTTGAAGTGATTATATTATTCTTGAAATTTTTAAGAGTATAATCCACAAATTAAAAAAATCGTTATTTTTTTTAATGCATACTAATTTATTATTAGCATGTATTGATTTTCAAATTATGTATCAGAAAAATTACAATAAAATTTTTTACGTAATTTTGCTAAAAGAAGAGACAGAGAGTTATTAGGGGTAAACTTATTGAAATTTACGAGTTTTACTATTATTATTACTAGAATGTGCAAAAACAAGCGTAATCAATAAATCCAATCAAAAAAGTTTTACTGGCTGGATTAATGGTTTTTAAATTTTTTTTTTTTTTTTATTGTTTGATTTTCAATTTTAAGGTTTTAATTAAATCTTAAATACTGAGTGTATTTATTTTTGCATTTTATAGTTGTTAACTTGGTGTCACAGATGATCCTTTTTTTGGAGGTTAATACAATACATAAGAAAGAATATAAATTTATTTTACCGATAACGTATTTAAATTTTATTTATTGCAATTTGTGTATATATATATATATGAACAAATAAAAATAAGAGAAAGCAAAATAATAATAATAATAAAGGAACATTTTCTTATCAGTAAATCAAAAACAAACTGTTAAGGACCAAAATCATTAACAAACATCTTATTGATTTGATTATTGAGTTAGAATGTCACAAATCAAAACTTAATAATACACAAAATTGAACCATCGATGAATATCAAGACAGGTTGAAAATTATGCGAGGGGTAAAAATTTTAAATGTAAGTGCACTATGCATACCTTCAATCAAAGGTTTGGCAGTCAATTTTGGAGACTGAAGATGCGAGAAAAAAATTGAGAGGCCTAGCCAATGTCCTCGAATTATACAAGTTGCGTCGTACTAGTTCAAGAACCTCACTCATGAAAAATTCCCTAATTTTGGTCAGTGAAACTGCAAATCATCTGTTCAATATACTGACTAGAGACTACCTCTCGAAACAAAGCAAAATAAGATACAAGAATCAGAAAATTTCAACCTGATTTTCATCAAATCAGTAGTAAAACTATATATCCCAAGGGTTGTGATTTCATTTTGTTCACTACTTAAACCTTGTTGCAAACAAAGGTACAATTAGGAAGGAAGTCATCCAGAGATTAGCAAAATATACATACATACCAAACATTCATTCATTTAGACCATAATCCTTCCTTAGCCTAGACACACCATACTATAAAGATCCTTGTTAGCAGTTTTTCCATTGCAGTTGTTTAAAGAACATGCCTTGATGAAGTCCTATCTGAAACCACGAGGATAGCTCCTTTCATATGGAGAACATGAACATTTCCTTCTTGACTTTCCCCCATTAAGCGAGTGCCTAGGAGAATAATCTCGTCCACCTCTGTGGTGAATGCCTTGGAGATCTTCGGTACCCATAGTCCTCAGGAACTCTATACCTACCACGGTCACCACGATAGCCTATGAAGAAAACCAGTAGTTAAGAACTTCCACAATTACGCTGAATATGCCATACAAACTTGTATAATATTAGAAACACTAAGCATCACCCCTTGCTTTATTAAACTCGAGATAGAAACCAGGCATATGGTCCTTGCGCGTTTCCGTTGAGACTGAAAAATCAACATGGTAGATATGAACAAAATGTACATTTATACCTAAAAGAAATGGGATATCTAGATCAAACAATGTAATCCCTGTTGTAATAAAGAATGGACACAACATTCTCACATATGGGCAAAGCAATCAGATTCATTCACTTTCCCTTACATACTCTGGAATGAGTGGCATAAGAACATGAAAATTTACAGAGCATCTTAGTTATTTTTACTTGTTTTATCATAGGAATAAGGATGGAATATAGAAACCAATGCCAGGTATGCAATACCATAATAGCTTGATTAGATTGTTGAAAATGACCGTTGGTTAGTTAACTTTTGAAAGAATTTGGTGTAGTAGTATAGTTGTTGGGCAATATAGTTGCCATGTTTAGTTGATCAGATGCATGTGAAAAGCTAATTTAATAGGCGATTAATCAAGCTGAGTGAATATAATGCTGCAAAGGAGGAACTGATCATCTTTGATTGCAGCCAACAAAGCTGACCCAATGTCTTTCTGAATGTAGCCAGAAAACCTCCAAGTTAAGAAGACAAATATGCAATCAAATAGGAAGCAAATGGGTTTCACCACTCAGACCACAAGCTAACCTTTTCCACTGTAATGTAACAGCCTTCAAGAACCAACTGATTAAGGTGTTTGATGCAACGATTAGCATCTTCCAGACTATCCATTGTTATAAAAGCAAAACCATGAAAAATTCGAGAACGCGCTCCATTTCAAGAAAAACTGATTTCACCTAGTCAATAAAATTTAAAGATGATAAGGAAATGGACCTTGGGCCTAACTCAACTTCAAAAGCTAGCTCATGAGGGGAGGATTGTCCAAGACCATATAAGGAGATCAAGGATCCCTTAACCCACTGATGTGGGACTCCAACACCCCCCACGCCCAGGGCTGGACATCTGGAGCGTGGACAATATAATACGGGGGACCCAACATCGGAAATAATGAACTGGGTGGGCCTGTCTCTGATACCATGATAAAGAAATGGACCTTGAGCCTAACTCAACCTCAAAAGCTAGCTCATGAGGAGAGGATTGCCCAAAACCATATAAGGAGACCAACCGATGTGGGACTCCAATATCACCCCGCATGCTCAGGGCTGGACATCTGGAGTGTGCACAATATAAGACGGGGGCCCAACATCGGAAACAATGAACTGTGTGGGCCTAACTATGATATCATGATAAAGAAATGGACCTTGGGCCTAACTCAATCACAAAAGCTAGCTCATGAGGGGAGGAGCCCAAAACCATATAAGGAGACCAACCGATGTGGGACTCCAACACCCCCGCACGCGCACGACTGGACATCTAGAGCGTGGACAATATAAGACGGGGGGCCCAGCATCGGAAACAAGCTAGCTCATAGGGGAAGGATTACCTAAGACCATATAAGGAGACCAAGGACCCTTTAACCCACCAATGTGGAACTCCAACAGCCCCGCACACGCAGGGCTGGGCTGAACATCTGGAGCATGGACAATATAAGACGGGGGACCCAACATCGGAAACAATGAACTGGGTGGGCCTATCTCCGAAACCATGACAAAGAAATAGACCTTGGGCCTAACTCAACTTCAAAAGCTAGCTCATGAGGGAAGGATTGCCCAAGACCATATAAGGAGACCAAGGCCCCTTTAACCCACCGATGTGGGACTCCAACAAAAGAAAATTCAGAAAAAATTAAGGAAATCAATACAGGATAATGGGAAGCTATTCTGGTCAAGATGCCACCAGAAATCTCTCTGCAGTTTACACATTTACCAGACTCTACTATGGATAAACTAGAAGAAAAACATGATACACATGATTTTGGAGGACAAAAACCTTGCGGACAACTAGGAAGAACTGCAGGAGAGGGAACTGGAGAAGGAATGAGAAAATAACCTACTAATACATAAACTTAAAATAACCAACTTTTCCCTCCTTTGAGAAATGATCCTCCAGGTCCCTTTCCGCGACCTTTATATACAAAACAGTCATATAAAGTGTGGTTCCCGGATTAGAAACTTCTTTCCTAAAATAAGTCATGTAGGACGAGATAAGCAGCTTCGGAAAAGCCATCAACACACCACCTGGGCATATTCTGGGGATATGCATGTATCACTATAATAAAAAATACTAGGGCAAAGTTGTACCGAATAATGTGTCCTAATGATCAATGAAGTGGGTGCATCAGACACAAAAAAAAAAGAAAAAAGAAGCTAAGGTAGAGTAAAGCTGAAGTTCTAATAGACCTTCCACGACTTCTTGACCTTGATCTGGACCCGGATCATCCCTTTGGCCTTGAATATGAACCAGGTGGAGATCTAGATCTAGATCTTGACTTTTCTTCCCAAGGAGGAGAGCGTGAATAACTGGACAGCCGACAAACATAAGCTCAAACAATTTCAACAATAAACAAGATAAATGGGACAAAATATATTGATGTAAAACAACATATATCAAAGGGACCCATCAAATAATGGAGTCATCTTTTTTTTTTTTTTGGTTAGATTAATGGAGTCATCTTTTTGCAGGTAAAATTTTGTAAAAATCAAAAAGCAAGAAAAGGCTATTACATAAAAATCCATAAATTTATATACCAACTTAATGTTTAGAATAAATTCAGAGGGTGCTCAAGAATGAATCATAGAGTTATACTTAGATAAGGAAAGGGCACTCCAAATAACAACAGTATAACTAGAGAAATGTAAATTATTTAAATATCATGTTCCAGCAGTTAAGCCTACATATTGGTCAGAAAACTCAAAAATACAGCTTGAAGTGTATCGCCTTTATGCTTTCACTATCCAATGAAACCAGTCACTCACCATAACTAACACAACAATTTCTTAAGATGATCCCATACTGATAAATTATAATTGTGGCAAACATAGAATTTGAGTAAGCTTCTAACAATTTTTTACTGTTCACTTCAAGTTTCTGAAACTCAAAATACAAATCTTGAAAATTATAATATTTAAGCAACAACAACAACAAACCCAGTGTATTCCCACATAGTGGGATCTGGGGGGTAAGATGTACGCAGTCCATACCACTACTTCAGGAGAAGTAAAAAGGCTATTTTCGATAGACCCCCGGCTCAAGACAAGGAATAATAAACCTAAGTTACTCGGACTCTTAACTTTCGATGCCGCACCCGTGTCAACACGATATGGGTGTGGGTGTGGGTGTGGGATCCGTACCCGATATGGTCAACCGATTTTGGTACTTTGACCAAAATCGATTGGGAAAGTCCGGACAGATTTATGAAATTCTATAATCACAATAAAGGCTAAGGTGAAATTAAAGAAAATGGAATACCTTGTATATAGAAATTTCTATATTATTGCTTTTCTTTTAATCTCCTTTCAGGATTTCAGGATTTTCTTCTTGAAAAATAGTCCTTAAGTTTTCCACAAAATATCTCAAAATTTATGTTTTATAACTCTATTTTTAGATATTTAAATTATTTTTCGCCAAATCCCCGCACCCATATCCATTTCTAGATCCATATCCCCGAATCTTTAAATTGAGACTGTGAAGGATCCGACCTCTAGATCCGTACCCATATCGGACACCCACACCCGAGTCCGAGCAACTTAGTAATAAACAGATACTTAATAAAGCATGGAACAGGATGTCAAGACAAAAATACGCCACCCACAAGGAATAATAAACAAAGAATAATAAACACATTCGTAATAAAGCATACAACAAAGTGTCCTAGCAAGAATAATACATCTACCAAGTAATGTCCTACCCCAAAGACTCAAACTGGCACTAGCCTTCTATCCTAATCCGCGCCCTTCAGATCTTTCTATCTAGGCTCATGTCCTCAGTGAGCTGTAACTGCTCCATGTCCCACCTAATTACCTCTCTCCAGTATTTCTTCGGCCTATCCCTACCCCGCCTGAAACCATCCAAAGCAAGCTTCTCACACCTACGAACCGGGGTATCCGTGCCCCTCCTCATCACATGCCCGAACCATCTCAATCGGACTTCCTGCATCTTGTCCTCCACCAAAGCCACTCGAACCTTTTCCCGAATAGTCTCATTTCGAACTCTATCACCCCTATTAAGCCCACACATCCAACGCACCATCCGCGTTTCCGCCACCTTCAATTTTTGAATGTGAGAGTTCTTGACTGGCCAACATTCCGCTCCATATAACATGACCGTCCGGACTACCACCCTATAGAATTTGCCTTTAAGCTTGGGCGGCACCTTCCTATCACACAACACCCCTGAGACGAGCTTCCACTTCATCCATCCCGCTCCAATACGATGGGAGACATCCTCGTCAATCTCACCATTCCCCTGAATCATGGACCCCAGATACTTAAAACTATCCCTCTTACACACCGTCTGGGAATCCAACCTTACTACCACCCCATATTCCCGCCTCACGTCATTAAACTTGCATTCCAAATATTCTATCTTGCTCCTGCTCAACCTGAATCCTTTAGACTCAAGGGTCCGTCTCCACACCTCTAATTTATCATTCACACCCCTTCGCGTCTCATCAATCAAAACTACATCATCTGCAAAAAGCATACACCAAGACACTTCTCCTTGAATACGTCACGTCAACACATCCATCACCAAAGCAAACAAAAACGGGCTAAGAGTGGAACCCCGATGCAACCCGTCAAGACAGGGAAATGCTCTGAGTCTCCTCCCGCCGTCCTCACCTGAGTCTTAGCTCTATTATACATGTCCTTGATTGCTCTAATATACGCCACCGGTACCCCCACTCACCTCCAAGCATCTCCAAAGCACCTCCCTAGGGACTTTGTCGTACGCCTTCTCCAAGTCGACAAACACCATATGCAGATCTCTTTTCCTTTCCCTATACTGTTCCACCAGTCTCCGCACCAAGTGAATTGCCTCCGTCGTCGAGCGTCCGGACATAAATCCAAACTGATTTTCCAAGATAGACACTATCCTCCTCAACCTCAACTCGACCACTCTCTCCCAAATCTTCATAGTGTGGCTCAATAACTTAATACCTCTATAATTATTGTAACTCTGAATGTCACCCTTATTCTTATAAAGAGGGATCATAGTACTCCATCTCCAAGCCTCCGACATTTTCGCAAACTTAAAAAGGCCGTTAAATAATTCAATCAACCACCTTAAGCCAGCCACCTTAAGCCATCCTCTCCAGAGAACTTCCAAAAATCCAAAAATCCACAGGGACCTCATCAGGCCCCGTCGCCCTACCCCTACGCATCCTGCAAACAGCCTCTCTGACCTCTTCTACCTTAAAACGTCTACAATAACTAAAATCATGACACTTCTCTGTGTGCTCCAGCTCCCCTAAAACAATAACTTTATCCCCTTCTTCATTCAATAACCTATAGAAGTACGACTGCCATCTCTTCTTTATGTGCCCATCCTCTATCAATACTCTACCATCCTCCCCCTTAATGCATTTCACCTAGTCGAGGTCACGACCCTTTCTCTCCCTAGCCTTAGCAAGCCTAAACAACCTCTTTTCCCTTTCTTTCTCCTCTAACCCGCATACAAGCTCTCGAACGCTGCCGTCTTAGCCTCCTTCCTAGCTATCTTGTACTCCTCCCTATTAGCCCGCTTCTCATCTTCATCCCTACTCTCACCCAACTTAGCATATGCCCCCTTCTTAGTCTCCACTTTCTTCCTAACTTCTTCATTCCACCACCAATCCCCCCGACGATGGCCGGTACAGCCCCTGGAAATACCCAACACCTTACTAGCAGTCTCCTTGATGCACCTAGCCACCCTATCCCACATACCATCCACGTCCCCCCTGCCCCCCCCCCCCCCCCAATTCCCGCCACCTTCTCCCCTATCTCCCTCGCATTCGCCGGCGTAAGGCCGCCCCACTTAATTCTAGATAAAAAGTGGAGTATCAAAGTATAAACCAAAGGAATGGACAATTACAAATTTGAACTTTTTGGAGGGAGGAGGATAGCTATTCTATGATGTTTGACACTTACGATTTAAGAATGCCCCACATTTATTGAAAATGAGATTTTATCTTTTTTATATGGCTTTGGACAATCCTCACTTTACGAGCTAGCTTTTCCAATCAAGTTAGCGCTAACATCTATTTTCTTGTCATGATAAAAGAGTCAAACCCACCTCTGATGTAATCATTTTATCTGGTTGGTCCCTAAGCTATGTTATCCATAAAATATTAAGTAGTAGAGACTTATGTCGCATGCTTGAGGTAACTCAACCTCTTACACTAGTATTACGTGTCAAAATCAACTAGTCAATCAATCAATCAATATATATATATATATATATATATATGAAAACCCATTTTGGGTTTGAACATAATTTGCAAAACTTTTTCTTATGAGCTACTTATAAAAGTAATTCTTTACGTGGATGAATGGCGTGACTACTTGGTGAACATTTTTGAAGCTTTAATCAGTATATTCAAAAGTGTGAAATTCAAAAAATTTTCAAGGTCTATGACTTTAAAAATTCACTTTCTTGAAGGAAAAAAAGAATTGAAAAAGCATTTAAGTGGTAATATATACAACAAGAACTACATTAACCAAGTTGCCCCAAGGTTTTATTCTCATTGGTAAGAGTGTGGCACGTGATGGAATCTTGAGCCAAAAGAGCACATTTTTGAAGAAAATAAACCAAAAAGGTACTTTCTTTTTGAGAAAATCCAAAACAGCCATTTTGCTTAATATTATGCAATGTTAAAGTTTTGCCTGAGACCCTTAAGTTTGTGAGTTCGGAACCAAACTATGCCACCAAACTAAAGAATGTACCCAAATATGTCATATATTTAACGGCGACTGCAAACATCGTCAGTTTTTTTGGAAAATGCATAACTCACAAAAATTGTGAGTTATCCATTTTTATTTTAACATAACTCACAATTTTTGTGAGTTATGCATTTTATTTTAACATAACTCACAAAAATTGTGAGTTATCCATTCTTATTTTAATACAACTCACAATTTTTGTGAGCAATGCATTTTTTTTAACATAACTCACAAAAATTGTGAGTTGTCCATTCTTATTTTAACATAACTTACAATTTTTGTGAGTTATCCATTTTTATTTTAACGTAACTCACAAATTTTTGGATAAGCTTAATTTTTGGTCAAGCAATTTTGGAAATTTTGGATAAGTCATTTTTAGCTTTTGAAAGTGTTTGGTAATTTCCAAAATTGCTTAAAAAAAGCCAAAAACAAAAAGTAGCTTTCCCTAGCTTTTTTTCTTTTGGGGCTTATAAGCCAATTTAAGTTGACCATGTAAATGACATATATATCACTTGTAATTGTCCCTTATTCCAAATATACCCTTTTGTAGCCCAAATTTTCTTTTACTCTCCGGCATATTCATTTTGCTCTCAAAACTAACCAGCGGTTCCCTCTCACAAATTACACCTTAATGATACGAAATCTTAACGTAATCATGAAGAAACAAATAATCTTTTAATATATAACTATCTTTTTTAAACACATTAAACACTTAAACTCTTAAAAGAATGATTTTTAGCGCACAAATTAATAGTCATTCATGAAAATATTTTTAATATATATATTAAAATATATATTAATTTTAATTTGAATCATTTTAGCAATAAAAATTAATAATAATCAACTCTATATATTATTAACAGCTATAGGGAAATTTCAGACATTTTGACCAAAAAAAAAGTGCTTAAAAGCACTTATTACCAAACACATCAATAACATTTTTTCAATTTCAGCACTTTTGCCCAAACACGTAACTGTTTATTTTTAAAATAAGTTCAGCACTTTCAAAAACACTTTTAAAGAATTTTTTAAAAGTCAATTTTTTCAGCCTATACAAACGGGCCCTAAACAAACTGGCCCTTTTGGTCAATCCTGGAACGAAGGTGCCCTTTCGATTTATTTGCTTACAAAACGTGCCCTTTTAGCACCTGATTCTACAAGATATGTGGGTTAAGCACAAGTTGTGGTTCAAATTTGCCGTAAACAAAAGCGTGAAACTTAAGGGGAGAAGGGTAGAGGATTATACACAAGTTTAGAACCGTGCACCAAATAGCTTTTGGGGATTACTCAGTTATCAAAAATTGAACTATGCTAATAAAGTTCGAAATCATAATTTTTTTTTCGAATGAGATGGAAACAAACATTCCCAATTATCAAACTTAATGGCTGATGTTTCTTACATTAAATTTCAAATATACAAATACACTTCAATACAGACAAATAAGGGCTGACTCTATGAATCTTGTTGTCTATGTAACTCCACTTAAGCCCCTCACTGTCCAATAATAAAAATAATTAGTTTCACTAGCACTATAAGCTCTCCACATCTTCTACTAATGTATGAACTCCAACAAACAAAAGTAAAAGACTACTAGCAAACATTAGACCTAAGACTTAAACCTAACTAATTGATATCACCTTTATAGACATTGTTCTTTCATTGTACCATCTTCTTCTAGACTACAAGAAATGTCTTCTACAAAAATTTGTTTATGCATGATCTCATGGTCTACCTTGTCCCCTTGGTTCCACAGCTATAAACCATCAACTGGTGCATCTGAAATCGCAAGGACATTATCAAATCATCTAAAGAAATTGTCTCTCATTTCATCTTCTGCATGTGTTAGTTGACCATTAATCTTATATTACCGCATATCCATCTCAGCATTCACTACAGAACTCACCTTGCGAGTATATTAGAAATTCAAAGGCCAAAGGCCTAACATCCACTCCTACATTGTTGGACTTATATATATTATATAAGTAAGATATATTTCTTGAGCCAAAAGTAGTACAACCCACCCTCTCTTGACCCCACTTGTGTGATCGCACTGGGTAAATTGTTGTTTTATGTAAAGTCTAGTCTGTCAATTCGCTCTGTCATAGTCAAATTTTTTTCTTTAAAGAGAGTAAAGATTTAAGTCAAAATTGAAAGCAAAATCATCAAAAAACTTATTCAAATAGCCAAGTCCTAGCTGCATATATTCCTCCTCTATCTGTAGCACATAAGCAACGAGATCGACCTCCCACAAAAGCCATAAACAAGTTAACATTCAATCATTAAGTACCAATATTTATATTTGATATTTCAACAAACATAAAAATGAAATGTAGAATTGGCGATAAAAACAAAGACAAACCTTTTGCGAGGAGAATCAACCATTTTTGCAGGATACATCAAGAAAACCCTAAATCTACCGCTTCTTTTTGGGAAAAGCTATGTGCTGTTCTAATTTTGATCCACCCTTGCCATGTAATTACAAAAACAAGTTTGTGAAACGAGCTAAATTACATATAAACCCTTACAATTTTTTATTTTTTTTTTGTAATTATTACTCCCTCCGTTTAAAAAAGAATGATTTACTTTGACTAAACGCAAAATTTAAGAAAATAAAAAAGACTTTTGAATGTTATGGCCTTAAATTAAAGTTGTGTCAAATGTACCAAAATGTCATTTAATCTTGTGGTCCTAAACATGTCACATGGAAAGTTGAAATTAAAGTATTGCCAAAAAACAAAATGGGTCATTTTTTTTAAAGGATTAGAAAGAAAAGTTCATTCTTTTCTAAACGGAGGGAGTATTACTTTTATATGTTACTCTCCTGTTTCGTTTTAGTTGATTTTCTTTCTAAAAATATTTGTTTCAATTTAATTGTCTTTTTTGATAAAATCAAGAGTATTTTGTTATGATTTTTCAATACTATCCTCAACATTAAATGACTAATCAAAGTATATTTACTCAAATTTATATTTTCAAAACATAATTAATAAGACTAATTTGATAAAATAAACTCCTAATAAATGTTTTCTTAAGCAAAGAGCTAAGTTTCAACTATTTTAAAACCTATAAAGTACTTTGCTTTATTATTACTTCTAGTTTATGAGAACGTGCAACATACATTTATTCCTTATCATTATTGTAATTTTATATTATATTTTAGAAAATAGAGTTATAAATAAGGAATTCTGAAATTAACATACCTTTAATATTATCATTTATATTTTATTTATTATTTATTTACTAACTACATCAATAGATATTGCTCCCTCTGTTCTTAAATGGGTGAAAATCATTTTCACCCCAACTTTCATTAAAAAAATCAAACTCTCCGCTCAACATTGAATAATAATTATACTCCCTTTTATCTCATGCAATGTCCATTTTGTCCTTATAATTTTAATTCTATATTTATGTAATATCTTTTTATATTATATGTAATGAATATTTTTTTAACATGGATATTTGTAGCATTTTATTCAAGTTTATTAATTTTATACGCAAATTAATACGTTTTATAAATTTATCACAAAATTCAATGTTATTTTTAAGATCGTTATTTTAGTATTATATGTATTAAAGAGTCGTTTGGTGTGAGGTATAATTATAATAATTCAGAGATAAAGTTTATGATTATTTATCCTGCGTTTAATTAGATGTATTAGGCAGTCTCAAAATTATTTGTCGCACCATTTATACCACAATGATGAGATAAGTTATCACACATACATGTTAGTACAATTTATTTTGTAATAACTAATCCCGAAATACCTTGTTTCCAAACAACCCACCCCTAAGTGTGTATATATACATATGTATGTACATGCATGTGCATATATTTTCATATTTTATCACTCTCTTACTAAATTCGTTTCGGATTACTTAACTTTTTGTTGATATAACACAATCCTTAAGAAAATTTAACTTAGAGGTATATTTTGCTAAATTAACCTTATTAATGATAATTTGAGACTTTAAATTTGTCTATACTGTTACTTTATATAGTTATTTAACACTAAATGATAGAAAAAAAAACATAATACAATTCTCTTGATTTCACAAATTGAGCAGATAAACTAAAACATTTATTTTTAGCATGAGGCTCAAGTGATAAAAAACGATATTATATATTGTCTATATCAGTAAATAAACTGTGATTGTCATTAATAGAGTATTACATATTTTATAATTTATATAAATAAATATAATCTTTAAAATTTGACCTTATTTGTTACGAGAAAAACATCTAGTATCCCCGAACTATGACCAAATTTGTTACGACACACGTCAACTTCATGGGGATCTTATTACCCCTTAAATTAAATTTTAGTGTATTTTTGTCAATCATTTTAGCTAACGTGATACCTTTTGTCAATCGTTTTAGATGGCGTGACATCTTTGATATGAGCTCCAGTTTACGTAATAAAGGTGCCACATTAGCACAAAAAAATAATAAAAATACGCTAAATTTGAGTTCAGGGGATAGTAGGACCCCTGTGAAGTTGGAGTGTGTCGTAAAAACTTTGACCATAGTTCGGGGTGGTACTAGAGACCTATCTCTTTCATTTATTGTTTGTATTTTTGCATTGAAATATGTTTATAAAATTAGTAGTACTTATTATTTTCACTTGTTAAAATAAATATTATAGTTTTGATTATTATTAATAAAACTAATTTTCTTATGTTAATTTACTTCATAAAGATCATCATTAGCTTATATATTTCTTATTTTTTTCGAGAAGATAATGTTTATGTTTTTATGAAAATTTTATTATATGAATAATGTTTATATTTTTATGAAAAATTTGTTATATGAATTTTTTTTTAAAATGAAAATATGATGATTTTAAAGAAGTTAAAAAAAAGAATGAAAAAATTAATGATAAAGGGTAAAATAAGAATTTTAAAAAGTCAATTAGGATAAAGGGAAATATGATTATTATTTAAAGTTGAGGGGGAAGTTTGATTTTTAAGACAAAGTTGAGGAGGGAAAATGATTTTGACCCGTTCTTAAATACTTGTCATACTTTTTACACACTCCTTAAAAAACTATGTATGCATGCATGAAACATTTACCTGACCAATAACAGGGTAATAATCAACTATGCCCGAATTCAAAATTAATTAGGATCAACTATATAAATCATCTGTATCTGTTTAAGTGTCAAGATCTCAAATTATAACACCACTACAATAAAGAACAAACATATAAACAACCCATAAGTCACAATTTTTATCATTAATATCTTAAAAAAATTAAACAAACTAATTCCTATCCAAAAGAAATCTTCACACTGAACTAAAAAATAAATAAAAAGACTATCTTGAAAGTCTAATATTTTTCCCTAAAGAGGTCAGATACATACCTCAAGACAACAACTGATGGGGTTGGCATCTCCTTGTACCATTCTTCCACAGCTTGTGGCATTTTCTTCGACTTCAATAACTTTTTTAATAATTAATTAATTAATAATGGAAGAAAATAAGTGAAATGGATAATATTAGTTAGTTAATACATGAATAATCCAAATAATATATTGATCTCTAATTATTACAATAAATCCAACAACTATTGAAACATGAAATTTCATTGTAATCTGCATTTAAACTTTTACTACTATCAGAAATAAAATATTATAAAAGCAACTTATTGAAAAATCTTGGCAAAAACTCTCAAAATTAGCAACAGACACTACGAATAACGTATTGGACAAAATAAATGGGAAAAAATATCATTTTCACCCTAAACTATACTCGAAAAGTTGAAACCACACTTAAACTATACTAGTGACCTATTACACACCTAAACTATAAAAAAATGAAACTATTTACACCCTGCCAGGCTACCACTACTTGCATGTGGTGTAGTGTTTTACACGCGCTGCCACGTCAGCACCACGTTAGTAAAAAGTATCACTTTTTTATAGTTAAGGTGTGTAATAAGTCACTTATATAGTTTAGGTGTGGATTCGACTTTTCGACTATAGTTTGGGGTGGAAACGATGCCTTTTCCCTTAATGTTTTTAGCCGTTTACTTTTATTATTTAATAGGCTGGACGCACATAAAATAAGTGTAACACACGTGCCTTAGAATGAGGGTTGCAGGGAAGTAATAATATCACTTTTATATAGTTAAGGTGTGTAATAGGTCACTTATATAATTTAGGTGTAGCTTACACTTTTCTTGTATAGTATGGGGTGGAAATGATACCTTTTCCCCAAAATAAATTGAAGAATATTTTTTCTCCATATATATATATATAGATATTTCGAGAAGGATTTCTACAATCAAACTCAGAGTCGCCACTTGAAATAAATCTGGTGAGCCAAGTCACCTTTGAAAATTCTTTTTCAAAATGACTTTTGACTCTATAAATCGGTCCACGAATGGAAATTTCGATAAGAAATTTTGTTGATCTAGGAAAAGGTGTTAGGCATCCCTCGGTCTCGTGGTTCGACCACGATCACTTCGTGGAGTATATAAGCTAGTATGAGACTATGAATTGCATAAACCAATAAAATACACAACAAGAAAACAAACAACCAAATAGTCAAAACCAAAAATAGTGCCAGTCCAATTTAATAAGGACCAAAATAAAAAATGCTAAAACGAAAACCTAACCTATTCTAACTATCCTACGCAACGCTTTACCTGATGCATTAGGCCTTGATCAGGGTCGATCTTCTGAATACAGAGTGTCGCGGGGCATTCCCCGATGAATATATACATGTGACCTTGGGGCATCTCCCAATGAATAAATACATTTGATGGAAAATGTGATCGTTAGACCGTAGCTTCAGCTTCGATAACATAGAATCTTGAGGCTTGCCTACCCACAACCTAAGATTTGCCTATCAATTTCGACCTATCATGATACTATCACATTCAACAACATCAATGTTTATGCCGAATTAAATCAACATCAATGGATTAAATTACCAATATTCACCTTTATTAAATTTTTAATTCTCGCCCCCAAATTCATTCCCAACCAACATAATTAATCAAATTTCATACAAAATCAAACAACAAGCCATGCCAATTAGAATTGCTCAACCAACTTATCAAAATCACATCATCAACCACATACAAGCCACATAAATCATGACATTAACACACCACATTAATCTAAAATGAAAAGAATTAGAGTTGAAGAATTGGACATTAATTTTATTTTCATCCGTTAAATTGTTTGACTGAAGTTGCTTCACAGATTCGAAAAATCTTGACTCTAACCCGATAACCTCAAACCTGAAAAACCTCAACTCTAATCTGATGACCTAAAACCTGACCACTTAATGCTCAACGACGACTAAAATAGAAGTCGATGTTTTGATCCTTTTAATGATGATAGTACTATTTTTCGACATCATTTCCCTTCATGGTCGATGGGATTTGATCGGAGTTGGATTTTCAGTCATTTTCGATGAATTTAACCAGAAACTAAAATGAGGTGTTGATTTTGATCGGATTTTGGAGTTTTTGATGAGTTCCGACGGAAATTGATCGAATTTTGGTGATTTTTGGGCTGCTAACGATGTTTTTTGGCAAGAATCCACCAGAATAGTAATGGCATCAGGGCTTCATGTTTTTCTCCTAATTTTAATCTACTCTTTCTCTCTATTTTTCTCACTCTCGATCTTTTTCTCGCGTATTCTCTCTCTCTCTCATGTTACTCTCTTCTCAAATCTCTTTTTTTGCTTTCAATTATCTTCCGTGTCCCCCTCACTATTTCTGTTATCTCTCTATTTCCTAACTAATTCTGTGAGTGTGTGTTGTTAATGTTAAAAAATGAAGGAGTCCTTAAATGTGTTGCTGGGTGTGTGTATATATTATGTGAGGTGCAAGTGTTTATTGTTAAAAGAGGAAATGAGAAAGCGGTAGGGGTAGGGCACGTGGATAGGGGGTGGGGGTAGGGGTAAGATATCAAATTTTAATGGGGGAGGTAGTTTTTTTGTTGTCAATTTGTTATTTTTGGATAGGGGAGGTGATTATTGTTGTTTCTTTTGTTTTTTTGTGGGGAAATTATCACATGGGTGGGGTGCATGATAAGGTAAGTGAGTTGAGCTTATTTGACTTTTAGGGAGGGGCAAAATTATGGGTCTATATCATACCCCTCTTTGTCTTTGAAGACAAAGTGTTTGCAGACAAAGAAGTAGACAACGATTTTTTTAACCCAACCATTATTCAAAAGGAAGAAAAAGAAAAACAGAGTACACCCGAATCTTTCTTTTGGGCATCTCACCTATCCCAGGTTATGCGAGAATCAGGTCATATATAGTTCCCAAGTTGAAAAGGAGAGGGACTATATCGAGTTGAAGAGTCGAGTGAGGTCCTATTGAGATACCGATCTGTGGCTCTATCATTACATCAAAAATAAAATTTACAAGTTAAAAAGATAAATAAAATAACAAGAGTCCTATCTATGCAACATCTGTTGATATTTGTCTTGAGTCTTCAATGCTTTTTCAAGTGATACAATATATTCTTTTCTTTGGGTTGAATCTTGAAAGTGAATTCTTTACTCATGCAAAATTTGGTATTGAAGATGAACTCAAAAATTGAACATGTTCTGCAAATGGTACTTCTGAGTTTGAACTTGAACTTGAAAATCTTCACCCTATTTCTCCTGACATGCAATTTCTTCACCTTGTTGACTTTTAATTTCTTCACCCTTCTCTCCAGGTGGGCTCTTGACTTAAAATTTCTTCACCCTATTAACTTTTAATTTCTTCACCCTGTTCTCCAGGTGGGCGCCCGACTTATAATTTTTTCACCCTGTTCTCCGGACGGGCTCCAAACTTATACTTTCTTTACCCTGTTCTCCAGGCGGGCTCTTGACTTTCGATATCATCACCCTATTCTCCGAATGGGCTCCTTACTTACAATCTCATCACCTTATTCTTCGGGCGGACTTTTCGACTTGCAATTTGATCACTCTGTTCTCCGGGTGGGCTCCCGATTTGTAATTTCCTCACACTGTTCACCAGGTGGGCTCTTAGTTTGCAATTTCATCACCCTATTATTCAGACGGGCTTTCGACTTGTTATCTCCCCACTTTGTTCTCCAGGCGGGATCTTGACTTTCAATTTCATCACCCTGTTTTCCGGGCGGGCTCCCGACTTACAATCTCATTACCTTGTTCTCTGAACGGGCTTCCCAACTTGCAATTTCATCACCCTATTCTCCGTGAGGGATCCCAACTTGCAATTTCCTCACCTTGTTCTCCAGGAATGCTCCCGACTTTTAATTTCATCACCGTATTCTTTGGGCAGGCTCCCGACTTGCAATTTTATCACCCTGATCTCCAGGTGGACTCCCGACTTGTAATTTCATCACCCAATTCTTTGGGCGGGCTCCTAACTTGCAATTTTATCACCCTATTTTTTGGATGGGCTCTTAACTTGCAATTTCTTCACCCCAGTTCTCCAGGCGGGCTCCTGACTTTCCATTTCACAACTCTAATTTTTTGGGAGGGCTCTCGACTTGCAATTTTATCACCCCACTCTGAGTGGGCTCCTGAAATCAAAATCAAAACTAGAACAAAACTATCCCAAACAAAAATTATGATAAAGAAAGATTCCATTTTCAAAAAAAATAAAGTCCCATTTTCTAGGAGGGTTCTAAAGTGAAGTTCCAAATATGAATTATATTTTTGCTCCAGTTCATCATCAAAAAACTTTTATGGGTGTCAAACCCAATCACAACTACTTAGAAAATGCATACCGAAAAGGTGAATTAAGACTCCGATCAATAAATGTATCTCTCGGGGATAAATTAAATGACCAAGACCAACAAGTGTGACTCTTAAGAGTAAAAGTGAGAGATTCTAACTATATGCGCCTAAAGTGTTATCAGATCATTCTTGTGTGAATAACCTAGCTAATGAGTTAACTTGCTAGTGAGACCTTTATGAGTAGTTGGTTAAACTAAGATAAACTTTGTTTCTTTTCACAACTTTGGTGACTTGAACTTGAGGTAGGTTGCATTATTCATATCACTATACAAGGTCAATTGACTAGGGACATAAAATTGGTTGTTTTACATAATATAAAAGGGGAGATGATAATGATGATTTTACTTAACTTTGGGAATCCGAACCTTAGTCGGGCAATTAGTTAGTATGTAGCTTATTTGGTTAAGTAACTTGAATGACCTTATGAGGGTAAGGACATTGATGTCTTAAATGTAAATTGACAGGTTTTACAGACCCATGGTGACTATGAATGAATATAATGTGTTAAGTTTTAAGGATGTGTATAAAGTGGTAATTAAAAAATATTCATATGCCTAATGAGGAGAAAGGATTACGAGACTAACCTTGTAGTTTGCTGATTAAGAATTGATACTGCATAAACTTTTTGTGTATATAAATAATTATAGGTAGATATTACCCCTTGAATATGGTGTAGTTGAGTTGATAAAGTATTGAAATAAGTTAGCCTAGCTATGGTTGATGATCATTAATTGTAGGGTCAATTAAGGGAGTAAAGTTATTAGATGTGTTTATGTATATTCATATCCCTCATATTGGTACATAATAATACTTGGTTGTTGTTGCCCTTTGAGAGGTTGAGGTATGTTGTAGGATCGAATAAACTACTATGAGTAGTGATGTGTTGATAGTGTTGTGATGCTATAGCATTAATTAGAGGTTAAGTACCCTACTAAACTTGTTCCTAGTATCAAAATGAAAACCTTAGAGTTGTATAGTTTGGGTCAAAATCTGGTGTGGTATGGATTAATGTTTAAGGGTAGATCATGATGTGTGGATTGGTGGATTTTAGTGATTAACGTGTGATGCCATCCAAAACTAATATCCAAAGAAGTATGCTGCGGTCCATGTCAAATATAGTAACCCAAACCAAGTTGGGGTCGAAGCCACAAGGAATGCATGGAGTTATATCTTGAACTTGATGAAATCATGGGCAGTGTGGAAAAGTAAATGGAGGATTTGAAAGTCATAGTAACATGTCACCGAACTCGAGTGCTTTAAGTTGTAAACAATAGAAGATGAACACTAGGACTGTGTTTTCCATGGCTTTTATCTCCGTAAGATTCTCGTGTTTAATTCACCTATTCCACTACTGAGCATGCAAAGTCGGACAAGTTATGTATTATTAACCCTCTTTTGTATACATTGATAAATCTCACCCTTCACCTTTTGAGTCTCAGGACGTCGCCTTAATATCCTTTGTCTTTGACCTCAGTACAACTACCACCTTATGGATATCAAGTTGTTTAGATGAGGGTTAATAGCATTGAATCACTATCGTAATCCCCTTTTCCCAATATCAAACTCTTTTGTGAGGATGATACTGAATATATACAATTCCCAAGCTTCTGCAGTAGCTCAGAAGATAATTAATACAAAGAAGATTACAATACATGCAATTGCAGCAATCTGGATGAATCTTCCACTTCTCCTACGTTGTTAATTCCCTCACAATCAATGAAGAAGACATAGAATGAATTGCACAAGAATGATGAGAATAAAATCTAAAATCTTCAATTGATTACGAAACCAAAAACCCAAGAACAAAAATATTGAGTATCAAGAAGTCAAAGTATGCAAAAATATATCAAAAGTACGTAACATAATAAAAGCATAAGCCAATGGTATTTATAGTATCTTAAAATAACAAAGGAAACCTAATTTTTAAAAAATAGGAAAACTATGTTAGCAGTGGTTATGCTTCTAGCGATGAGTCGTTAGGACTGGTTTTGACTCGTTTCCTTCTGTCATAACTCTCTTTTGGCTTCAGTGGTTACGAAGTACAGGGACACCTTATGAGTCGTATGCTTCTAATCATAGTCACTTTAATAACTTTTCATCTTCAGGACTCTTGAGTTTGTTATCGCTACTATTCCTCATCGCGGGTCATGGTTAGTCAGTACAACTCATGGTCTTCACTCGTCACCACTGAAGCATCAATCCTCAGGAATTTACACACTGTTCTTAGTACGACTTTACCCCGCGACTCGTAGTCACTCCATACGAGTCGTGGTCAGTCTTTACTTAGCTCCTTTAGTCAACTTTGGTCTCTGTTCATATTACAATTGCACATCACGACTCATAGTCACTCTTTACCAGTTGAGGTTAGTTTATACTTAACTCCTTTAGCTCAGATCTTACTACTGTTATCCTCATGAGTCTGGATACGAGAAGTAAGGTGACTTGATGACTCGTAGCCTGAACTTTTTCTCCTTTCTTTAGTCAAACACCATTTTTGACCTAATTTACCTATAATACATACAAAACTCACACTATATCCAAAGAAACGACCTAATTCAGTGCATAATTTCACCTTTTTAAGCATTGAATGTGCCATGAAATCATGGCATATCAACACGCTCAACTTAGAACATTTGCATGTCCTCAGGCAAAAACACAAACCATGCTTAACCATGAAGATTGACAGTGCTCAAGCGCACACGCAAGTGTACGTGGTCTTATCAAGTAGTAAAGTGGCCTAGTGAAAGCCAAGTATCGATCCCACGGGGACTTGTTTCAACAACGATTCAATTCTAGTTCAACTATTAAAATTCACTTGATGAGATTGTAACTAAAAAGAGTTTGGGATTTGTAACTAAAGTAAAAGTAACAATGAGTAAAATAGAGTACTTGAGACAATCAATGGAGTAAAACCCAGGGTTAAAGCACTTTGAGCAATCATACTATGTCATTGAACGTTATTCATTAACTTGCTTATGTTGGTTGTTGATTCGTAAAGTTAATTGCATGATCATGGTCTCCCGACCTCCAATCATTTATCTAATATGGACATTACAATTACATTGTTGAACGGGGATGTAATAATCTAATTAAGTTAATTATTCCATCATCCTACGTTTGAATCAAGTAACGCATATAAATGCATCCCTATCCTAGACACTAATTTGAATTCCTTATTTTATAAAAGAACACAAACCATACTTTGTTTATTCCCACATTCCATCTCCTTATTCCCTCTCTTGAGATCAAAAGGTCAACAATTGACATATTCTAAGGGTGATTAATCCTCAAAATAATTAAAACAAGGATAAACAAACAACCAATAATGATAAGAAAATCCAACGAAATTAATCAAAAGCAATAGTAGTCATATTCTTGGCTTTAACCCTGGAACGAGGGTTTTTAGCCGATAATATTCATAATCATGATCCAAATAATTAAATACATGTTATGAATACAGTAATTAAAATCTAACTAAAGAATGAAAAAATAACCGACAAGTAGCAGCATCTCCACAACAACACTCCACGACGTAAACAACAAGATTCTCTAAAACCGTGTAATGTAATATATATTTATAGTGCCTACTACCTAACCTTATCCTAATTCTTCTAGGATTAAATAATGGCACGTAATCCAAAATATTCTCATATTCTAATAAACCTAACCACATTAGCAACACAATATATTCTATTTTTAGTATATTCCAAACCGTGTATATGTGGAACTTGTCAATATTGAAGCGGTGAAATGCAGTATGCATCGCATGCATTAATGAACTGAAATGGAGGGTGCGACGCATGCTCATCGGACGCACATACTAGAATTGCATCTCCTAATATTTTACAAGGTAGTGGAGCACTGAACTGGAGGGTTCAACGCACGCTCATCGAGTCCACACACTGGAAGTTGCGCCCAAAATTTTGTTATGTCTCTATCGTCCCATCTTTCATCCCTTGTATCGTGGTCTATTTCTCATGGATTTTTAGCCTTTATATCATCAATATATCACTATATTAAGATCAAAAAGCTTCCTACAATATCACAAACTACATATTAGAGACCATAACAATACAATATTCTCAACGATAAATTAAAACAAGAGCTAAGATAAGGCTAATTTGCAATGATCTTCACTTATTGTTCCGACCCTAGACTTAATCCCATTGAACTTTACACATTCCCAACAAGTTGTTACACATATAAATACACTTTTAAGACATATGGAATTGATTAAACACAATAGAATCCAACGAAACCAACTAGACACACACCTAGCTTAAGCTAGTAACACTAGTTTTCCGGATTGAACTCTAAATGATTCAATTACGTCCAAACTTGTTTGGAAAACACGTTGAACATTGTAATACGTACTTGAAAACTTGGATGCTTGATTATATCATATTAACACATAAAGCACACGAGTTATCCTCAAAACAAGGCTAAATAAGCTAGAATAGTAACACTAGCATGAATAAATACACCCAACATCACCACCCTACACTTAAATCCGTGTTCGTCCTCGAACAACTCTCAACTCTAAGCATCATAAATTGAGGAGAATCCACACTTCTATGACATGAAATACACTCAAGCTAATATTACAATGACTACACGGAATGTAAGTTTTAATATAAATCACGTTATTTACAAAATTGATAGCTCATGAACACTACTCCAAAACATCCTAGCCGCAAGAATGGACTCACCTAGTTGGAAAACTCATGCTTATTGCTCAATAAAGGACTTCAAACAAATCACCCACATTCATCAAACATGTTCCCTTACAACAAGAGAGTTACCCATAATCACTCACATAAATGCATTTTGTAGCATAATGGTACAAGAATCAAATTACTCTCACTCTCACAAGGAGTTAACAAGTTACACATAATGAACCATAGGCTTTCCCTTAGTGTAGTGCTCCACTAATATCAGAATGATGATCTTAAGATCAATTATGACTTTTTTGGGTTTTAATGTAGGCTAAGGGACGGGTAGAAACTATTTTCGAATACTGACTAACCTCTCTAAGCGCTTTAATACACTACATTATACATTTAGAACCAATCTCCAACAACTAATTTACACCATTTTTATCTACCCATATCTTTTATTTTGCCCCATCTCTTTTAAGTATTTTCACAAACATATGGTGGAAGTATTGTTTATTACCACATGAATTAATTTTTTTCTTTTTCTTTTTCACAACCATGGTAATATTTCTAGCTCAATTTATATCACATCCTACTACCACACATCAATTATCAACACCAATAACTATTACCTTGGGGCATCAAATTCACCTTTTTCTTCTTTATTTTGCTTTGCACACAAACCAGGTAAGTTTTAGACATCACATGCAACAAGGAATATACAAATATCTTACACGCACATGGAACATGCTTAACTCAATAGGATCATCATAGACTCCCAACCAAACAATAAAAATGAATTCGAATTTAAGCCAACAAGTACAAGAGTCACAAACATGAGCCTAAGAGTCCCTAAAGTAGTACTTTACGTCAATCAATATGCTTATACGATCAAACCACTTGCACCATGCAATAAAAAATAACACCAACTAAAATATGTCACCTAATTTTTTTAAAATTGAGTAAAAAATTGGGAAAAACTACTTTGTACCCAAAGTGAACTTTAAAGTAAGAGTTAGAGATACTTCATAAGGCCTCTAGGCCTAGCTAGTAGCATCTTTTGCATATAAAAAGGGTTTGTAGGACCCCACACTCAGTTTTTGCCATGCTCCTTAACTCAGGTTTTCGGTACTCAGGCTTTCCATCAACTTGTGACTCAATCAAAAATAAAAACTACGTGAAGTAAAAAAAACTAAAAACTAAAAAGAAAACATACCTACTTAACTTTGGTTGCCTCCCAAACAACGCCCGATTTAGTGTCGCGACACGATCTAACTAATGACTCCGTCATTCTCTTTCCTCTTTTTTTTCATACTTGGTCTCCATCTTCTTATTTTTTTCATCCTACTTGGGTGTGAACTCTCAAAGGTAATCGATTTTTCAAGTTTAGCCTTTTAAGGATCATCAATTAGCATCAAGTCAAATTGCGGTATTGGAGGCTTTGGCTGCTCAATGATGGTGTCAGAAGAGGCCTTTGGTGGACTAGCCACCCCACACTTGTCCCATTCAAAAACATTGATCATACACAATTCTTTATACTGGGATATTATGTTGAGCACTTTGTAAACTTTAAATACTACCTCTTCATCCTCCAACCTCATTATAAGCGTGCCTTCTCTAACATCAATCAATGCTCCTCCGATTGCTAAAAATAGACGTCCCAAGATGATTGGTGTCTGTTTATCTTCTTGAAAGTCTAAAACAATAAAGTCAGTAGGAGAACAAATTTACCAAAATTTATAAAGACATCCTCAATGATTTCTTCTGGATAGGCAATGAACCCGTCTGCCAGCTGTAGATGCATAATGCATGGTTTGGGCTCACCTAAACCCAATGTATTGAACAGAAATAGGGGCATCAAGTTGATACTTACCCCTAAATCACTAACTGCCTGAACCACCTCGCTATTGCCAATCTGGATAGGGAGACTAAACTTCCTAGGATCTTTAAGCTTTTTTGATATCTTTTGTATCATTACAATACTACACTCTTCAGTAAGTGCTACCGTATCCATATCCTGTGATTTTACCTTATTCGCAACCTCATCCCTCAAGTACTTCGCATACTTAGGCATACCCTACAAAACTTCTAACAAAGATAAGTTAATGTGAAGCTCTTTGAACGTGTCAAAAAACTTCTTAAACATAACATACTCCTTTGCTTTTATTTGCCTTTAAGGGAAGGGAAGTGGCAACATCTTCTTCACTTGTTCAACAACTTTTTCTTTTGAGTACTCAGACTTCCTCGATTTTTTAGCAACTTTGTCATTTACCTATTTGGGAGCCAAATCTGCATTTACCTCCTTTGTTACCTTTAGAGGTTCTTCTTAAAGCTCTTTACCACTCCTCAAGGTAATTGCCATAACTTGTTTTGGATTTTCAGTATCTTCGGGCAAACTACCTTGAGGCCTGATATTTAATGCTTATTGTAACTGCCACAACTGCAATTCTATGGTTGTCTAGGCTGCCTGCTGATTTTTTATGTCTGCAGCCAACTGTGCTTGATTAGATAGAACCTGCTTCATCATATCTTCCAAGTTGCTAGTTGACTGATTTGGTTGAGCTATAGTTGCTGAATTTGCTGTTGTTAAGCGTTCCAAGGCTGACTTTACCACTTTATGTTGTAGGCATTACCATAATTTGGCCTTTGAACATTGCCCACATATATTATCGATTTTAGATTTGAAGCACGCTTAATAGTTGCATGGCCGCTATTACCGTAAATTTTACACTAACCTACAACTTATTAGATTGTATTGACTTTGGCTATAGGTTGTGCTACTCCTAACTTTATGTTGCTGAACTGAGTGATTATCAAATTTTGTAATGCAAAAACCTGAGTTTATAACACTGTGAATTGGTCCACCTCCAATACACCTGCAATTCTTTTCGTGGCACTCCTCGAGTCTGAATGCATTCTGGGTTCCCTTGAGCTATGTGGTTCAATAAAGTGTACATCTCATCATATGTCATCTTAAGATCTTGACCACCTGCAGTTGAATCTAACAATATTTTTGTTTTGTGGTTAAGAGCCTCAACAAAAGTATGAGCAAGTGCCTCGTTGGACTGTTGATGGTGTGGACAGTCCCAAAGAAGAACCTTGAACCGCTCCCAAGCATGATATCAATTCTCGTTTGGATTCTATTTGAAACACACTATCTCACTACAAATTCTTGTAGTCTTACTAGATGGGAAAAACCAAATAAAGAATTTTCTAGCCATGTCATCCCATGAGGTGATTGAGTTTGCCGATTCTGCATTCAATCACTTTTTTTCTTCCCCAATCAGTGAAAAGAGGAACAAATTCATCCTCACATAATCTACATTCACACCCATGGGAATGAATGTATCACTATTTTCCCAAAAATTCTACAAGTGGACCTGTGAATCTTCGGATGAAAGCCTTGTAAACTGTCCACTGCTGATCAGAAGCTGTACCATATTCAGTTTAAGATCAAAATTGCCTCCAGCTGCCGGCTTCTAAAATAGGGAGGTCAAATTAGTTGGAAGTGGGATTTCTATTTTTCTAGCTGTCTTATGGGCTTCTTGTTCATTAGCCATGATAGTAGGATTCTCTTGGTCTTCTTGGATTTGCGGAATTTGGGGGAGTAGGTTCGCTTCTCTCCTATGTTAATGGAAAAGTTGCTTAGGTTTGATGCTTGGTTTAACTAAGTCCTGGTCCCTTGCCATCTTACTACTTTGAAATCTGTTTCCTGCAAATACAAAACCAAGACCAAGTGTAAAAACACCAAAGAAATCTAAAACGTAAAACTAAAAATAAATAGTATCCAATTGCAAGTCCCTAGCATCGGTGCCAAAAACATGATAGCGCCCAAGTGCACTGGAAAGTGTACATGGTATTATCAAGTAGTAAAGTGTCCTAATGAAAGCCAAGTATCAATCCCACAGGGATTTGTTTCAACAACAATTCAATTCTAGTTCAACTATAAAGATTCACTTGATGCGAAAGTAACCAAATAAAGTTTGGGATTTGTAACTAAAGTATAAGTAACAGTGCGTAAAATAGAGTACTTGAGACAATAAATGGAGAAAAACCCAGGGTTAAAGAACTTTGAACAATCATACTATGTCCTTGAACGTCATTCGTTAACTTGCTTATCTTGGTTGTTGATTCGTAGAGTTAATTGCATGATCATGGTCTCTGGACCTCTAATATATCATGGTGTATCATCGTTAACGAATGATGTTCCATCTTTCAAATACACTTTTAAACCATATAGAATTCATTAAACACATTAGAATCCAATGAAACCAACTTGACACACACCTAGCTCAAGCTAGTAAAACTAGTTTTTTGGGGTGAACTCTAAATGACTCAATTAAGTCCAAACTCGTTTGGAAAACATGTTGAACATTGTAATCACTTCCTTGAACACTTGTTTTCTTACTTATATCATATTAACACATAAAGCACACAAATTATCCTCAAAACAAGGCTAATTAAGCTAGAATAGTAACACTAGAATACATAAATACACCCCATATCAAAGTTCCTAAGATACTTTCGACAGGCGACTTATAAATTCATTCTCAAAACATATTGCTCCCCTCCTATTTTTTTTTACTTCCTCTAACTCAACTGTGTATTAATTAGGTACAACAATGTGACAGACAGGAATCAAGTGATGACATTACATTAGCGATGAACAACTATCATATACAAGTACACTACCCAGACAAATAAGTAATCTAACAGCACGACTCATGTACCCTCACAATCAATGAAGTCCCATTCTATTAGCTAGATCAAACATGATAATCCCGGGATAGTCAAAGATGTTCTCATTCACAATAAAGTTCTACCATGTGCACAGAATGTCATAGGCTTGCCCTTATTTTCTTTGCCTTAGTTTATGGAAAGTCGCGTTAGGATAACTATAGGGATTTGTTCGGCTTGTAACATAGGCTTGGGGATGGTAGGATATATTCGGGACTTTTTAGCGACTAAGTCTTCTTAGCACTATAATTACTTTGGGGTCCACTTACTTTTGAACCTTTTCTTTCAATCCACCCTTATTTCTCCCATTTTATTCTTTTTCTACTAATTTAGGCTCGGTGTGGTCTTTTATCCTTTTTTTTTTCTTCTTTTTAACTTTTCTACCATACCCAACCCTACTTGATTTTCTATTTACAACCCTTCTTCATACCCACAATTATTTACACACCCCTATAATTGCCACCCTCAACTTAGGCAATTTGCCTTGTTGAGGTGCACAGTGTCCAAGGAGGACCAAGGCCAAAACAGGTTCATTGAAGTTAAAAATAGGAAGGTGAATCCATGTAAATAATAAATATGTCTGTTAAGGCTCAAATTTGGGATCGAGGGATTTGGTTAGTTATTTTTGGATAAAGTGGACTACTTTGAAAAATGGCCTATAATTCTCTTCTAATCGACTACCCTACGACCTAGGCAAGACCAACCGGGCAAGCTCTGGATTCCATACACACAGGGAACTAGGTAACTCCTTACACATACATTGTATAAGGTCACATCGGTATTCACTATCTATCCAGTTCATGCAATTATTTACCATAGTAATTACATCGCTAATTCTAATGCCATACCAGATTCACGCCAGTCACACATATATTCATATCACACAGTTGCCAAAATTTTAGGTGGGGTATTTATTCTTAAACAAATTCAAAACAATTTCAGCACAATCATTCAAAACATGTCAACTACCTTAGGTACAAATTTTCTTCCTAATTAAACATCACAAAACACTAACACTAGATAAAACACATATTTAAACTACACATGCCAGTTATACATTCATTCCACAACTGATGGGAAAGAAACACAGCAACAATAAACCGCAGGGGCTAAGCGATACACCCCTAGCCTCACCCCCAACTAAATACATCTGTATTGTCCCTAATGCATATGTAAACTAAAACAAGGGGCAAAGACATACCTAGGTGCACTAGGCATCGTCTCATGTAGTCTCAGCATGAGGGACCTCAGTATGGGCCCCACTCTCAGCATTAGTAGTTCCAATGGGTGCTGGGATACTCATATCAATAGTGGCACCGGTTGTGGTTGGTGCACTCAATGATGGCTCTGGCGGCAGAGCTATACTACTGCTTAAATCAACATTGTCTATAGGTCAATAACTACCAACCACTGCCACTATCTCTCGAACCCTCGTCAAGTGGTCCTGCTCACTCTGAATACTGGCCACTTTTGCAGCCTCAACATCGTGTTTCTCTACTTTTGTTTTTCTTCTTCTCTCTTTTACCAGCATCAACATCACCTACTGGGGTCAAATCTCTAATACCTCAAATATCCTAGATCTCTTTCTCTTTATTAATCTTCTCTATAATGGGCATGGATTGGACTGGTTTCTCATATATCTCATCAACAACTTTAATAAGCTCAGCCAGCTTAGCGTGTAATCTTGCCAAATTTAAGGATTGGATTCCCTCTAATCTTTGGTTGATCTGCTGTTCAAACTCATCAAACCGTGTCTATAACATCCTTATCCCATCCCTTATCCATTTGTCTACCCATAACTTAAATTTATTTTTAATCAATATAAATTTTGTCTCTATCATATCCAGTCTCTTTTTTACCTTGACTAAGAATGAATGTGGTACCAAACCATAACCAACATGATCTGTCTAGAAGTGAATGGTTGTGGTGCCTCATTAGGTGAAGGAGTCGGGGTCTGAGAAATGCCTTCTGCATTAGTGAAGGCTTAAGGATTGGAATAAGCAGTCTCTATCAAGGTCTCACCCATATCAATGAATCCTATAGTATTAGCCTCGTGCTCTCTGGCCTTAAATACCTATCTAATTTTTGTTGCTTGCATCTTTGCAGCCTTGGAAATGGGGTATGTAGCATTACAAATCAATCCCAAATCTGTTGTGTTCCTCGGTCGGATGAACTGATCAACATATGGAATTTCTGGCACTCCCACATCCAAACATATTTATGTTAATAAATAATGGAATGCTAGAATAGTATCAGTTCCCATTGCCTTATCTTGGATCTCTCTTACAATTAAATAAGCTACATCCAATTCATAGACTTTCGTAGTACCAGCTATCGGGGCTGCACGGTCTGAATTGAGTATATTATCCTCAGACGTGGGATATATCCTATGCGCACAAGTGTTCATCACATCTTTGCCATAAAGTTTAGGCTACGCTTTGTAATTTACTGAGATATAGTTCCTAGTCCTACAGCTACCTAACTAATCTCCTCTTGATCAGACGCAATAAGAATGACCATCCACCAAAAGTGAATTAATTTATCCTCTGTGCGAATTTGTTTTCTCTTTATCTTTCGTATCTCTTCTGCAAAAGTTGATCTCGTCTGTATTTATCAGTGGCTGGAACTCTCGAACATGTAATATTTTAAAAATTTTCCAGGTGGAAATGTTCACTTAAACACATCTGATTGTTACAACATTTAATTGGTTACCACTCTTCCATAACTTTCCCTGTGGATATACTTTTTTGAACTTTATCTAGTATGCTCCATAAAACTTATATGCTCCATAAAGGATTGAAATTGTCAGGGGCTGTGGTCATCCACTCAAAGTGGTGTTTCCTAAACTATGCATTGAATTTGGGCATTTGATATATACCTATGGTTGTCATATTTTACTCTAAATAGATCCCTCTGTGTGGATTGCCTATGGAAGGGTTTATAGAAATATCTTCATTACATACAACCTATGGATAGTTAAGCAGGAGATGGTTGTGGTGGATGCATTTCAATAGGGGTATCACTCTCCTCACTCTCAACCTCTTCTTCAAATTCAGACCCTTCATTCCCCTTAGCATTCTCCTCCCCGAGACTAAATTCTTCATCGTCATCACTTTTGTTATCCCCGTTAGACTGGGACAGTGAATTAGGTGGTGACTTTCTAGGATTTTTCATCCTATTCCCTGTCCTGGGTTATGTGGACTTCTCTGAGCTTAATTTTGCATCCCGAGGTTTCTTCTCCCTTGGATCCATCTGCCCCACTAATAGATATTCCTCGACTAAGCCACTTGACTCATTTATATCCTTATTAATAAGGTGATGATTAATTTTTGGGGCAGATATTTTTGGGCATTGCTTCTTTTTTGATTTCTTGTTTGTCAAATCAATTTTTGGAGCCATTGGTACCTGTTGAAACATACCCATTAGTATGTTCTAATAAAAGGAATGAAAATCAAGAAAAATTGGTCTTAGTGTTACAGGGACTGGGTACCCTACAACTTACGGGTACGAGTTGTACCCACTAGTTATGAGTCGTTAGGAGACTTGTAAGGTGGAAGGATGCCTAATCAACATTTACTAGTTAGGTAATGAGTCCTCCTAACGAGTTGTAATGTTAGACTAAAAATCGTTACCAACACTCGTTATCTGAGCAAAACTACTTTCCTGAGGCAATACCCTTTCTAGTTATTATGACTTCTGACTGCGAGTTGTATAGAGTGACTACGGCTCATTGAGATGAGTTGTAATGTTAACAAAACCCACACTTTTCTAATCAACCTTGTTACCTATGGTTATAAGTCACGTAACGACTTGTTAGGTGACTTTATGAGTCGTTAAGAGTCTCGTAGCTACTGTAACATGAGTGTTTAGAATAGCTAGTTTCGATTCTTAATCCTAACACAACAAGATATATTCAAACAACATCAACAACTCCTAATTCATCCCCAACAACAACATTTAGCACAAAATTATGTTTTTACTCTGTGTTATATCACAGTTTACTCAAGAATAGGGCTCAGTGGTTGATTCTGTTATGTAGCATTTTCAATCAAGAAACCCAAGCATTTCATACATAATGAGATACCAACTTATGATATAGGAATCTAAGCATAAAATACTTGTTTACTTGACTTGGGTTCCTTTTCAACTTAGCTTTAACAAATATTTAGCCCTAACACTTAATATTTTCGACTTTTGAATCTTGTACGTAGTTGATGTTGAATTTATGGATGAATCCGAGGCTTTTGATATCTTAAGGGAATGGAGATGTCACTGAGTTTGAATGACTGGAATACCAGTCATTTTGGTATTTCCTTTACTTATTTAAATCATATGAATCGGACTAGGTCGACCCACTAGGCCTGTGATGTCAGGCTTGGTCACGAGTCTATGTAATGACTCATACCCCATGACTATGGGTCGTAGACTCCCCCTGTGATGACTGAAACCTTACCTAGGTCTTCAGTCATCATGACTCATGGTGACGAGTCATAGTTACTGACTATGACTCATTTTGAGAGTCGTGATGACTCCAGAGACTAAATACCTGAGGGTGGACTGAGTTCTAACACCTTACGGATCTGGTGATGAGTCGTGAAGTGTGATCAGGACTCGTGAAGTGGATCGTAGGGCCTAGCACCAGAAAATATTTCTGGTCTTTTCTTACAATCTCCTGCCCTGCACAATGAACACACAATCTATCCCATAATCAAATAAGTACAAAATATGGGTTACCTTCCATACAATGCTTGATTTAACGTTGCAACACGACATGCTAGGTTGGATACTTAGATTTCACCAACCAGAATCATGGGTTGCCTCTTATGTATCACCTGATTTAACATCGTGGCACTATGCATTTCCCTTGGTTATCAAGACTTCGCCAAGGCTTAACTCCTCAACTCCTTTTACTTCCTCAGTTTTTCCCATGTAGTGCTTCACCCTTTGCCGATTCACCTTGAACGGGGCTTCACCATCACGCTACAGATCTATAGAACTATATGGGAACACCCTCACAATAGTGAATGGTCCATACCATCTAGACTTAAACTTGCCAGGAAGAAAGTGAAGTCTCAAATTATACAACAAGACCAAATCATCGAGCTCAAACACTTTTTTCTCAATTTCTCGATCACGATATAACTTCATATTCTCCTTATATAGAGCAGAACTCTCATAAGTATGAATTCATAATTCATCCAACTCATTTAACTTTCTCATCCTTAACTTCACTGCATCATTCCACTCAAAATTTAGCTTTTTTAGCGCCCATAGTGCCTTGTGCTCAAGTTCAATAGGCAAGTGGCATGTTTTTCCATACATAATATGATATGAAGAGGCATCTATAGGTGTCTTATAAGCTGTACGGTAGGCCCACAATGCATCATCCAACTTTCTCAACTGATCAGTCCTATTGGAATTCACAGTCTTTGCCAATATAGACTTGATCTCACTATTAGAGACCTCAACTTGTCCGCTCGTCTAAGGATGGTAAGGTATTGCCACCTTTTGCTTCACACCATATTTTTCAAGTAGATTTTTTAATAGACAATTACAGAAATATGACCCATATTACTAATTATTTCATGCAGAGTGCCAAATTAAGAAAAGATGTGTTTATTGAGAAAGACAGTGACACTTCTACCTTTATGATTGGGGAAGTGCTACTGCTTTCATCCATTTGACCGCATAGTCAACCAAAACCAAAATATATTTCATATCATAAGAGCTCACGAACGAACCCATAAAGTCAATACCCTATACATTAAACAACTCTAACTCTAAAATACGGGTCAAGGAGAGTTATGGCATTGTGAGATATTGCCTTGATGTTAAAATCGATCACAGGCAAGTGTAAAGTAGTGAGTATTTTGGTAGATATTAGGCCAATAATATCCACATTGCAAGATTTGTGGGTTGTGAGGGTTCCCCTATGGTGACCCCCAACAGGTGAATCATGAAAAGCCTCAAGAATACTCATCATCTCCACCTTCGAGATGTGTTTATGAATCATTCCATCCGCACAAATCCTAAATTGATAAGGCTCTTCCCAGAAAAAAATCCTCACTTCATGCATAAATCTCGTTTGCTTCTGGAAGGAAAAGTATTCTAGGACAAGATCACTTTCCAAGTAATTGGTAAAATTAGCAAACCACGAGGTTAGGTCTTGCAATGCTGCCAAAATCTGCTCGTCTGAAAAAGTATCATCAATTTTAATCCCATCCCTCATTTTCTGCATTGCTTTTTCTTCAAGTCTGGACAAGTGATCTGCAACTTGATTTTCTTTGCCTTTCCGATCCTTCACCTTGAAATCAAACTCTTGCAGCAACATAAAAATGACCTTAGTCCCAATCTCAAGGCTGCATGATCTTTATGAACAATGACCTTAGTCCCAATAAAATAGGATCAAAATTTTTCGAAGGCAAAAACCACTGCTAGCAATTCTTAGTCGATAATAGTATAGTTGTTTTGAGCAGGGTTTAATGCCTTACTGGCATAGTAAATTGGGTAAAGGATATTTTTTTGCCTTTGGCCTAGGACAGCACCTAAGGCCACACCACTTGCATCACACATAATCTAAAATAGCAAGGACCAGTCAGGGGACATTATGATATGAGCTGACACCAACCACTTCTTTAGGCACTCAAAAGCCTTCAAACATGTATCTTCAAAATCTAACTTTACCTCTTTCTCAATAAGCTTTCATAAAGGGTTTGCAATCTTTGAGAAATCCTTGATGAATCGCCAGTGGAACCCAACATGACCCAAAAATCTTTAAATCCACTCCACTGAGATTGGAGAAGGTAATCTATTGATCACTTCAAATTCTACCTTATCCATCTCTATTCCCTTTTTTGAGATTTTGTGCCCAAGAACAATGCCTTCTTTCACCATGAAATATCACTTCTCCCAATTTAGTACCAAATTGTATTCCTCACACATACGAAGAACATTGGCCAAGTAGACCAAATAGTTATCAAAATAATCAGCAACCATAAAAAAATATCCATAAATACCCCAATGGTGTCTTCTACTATGTCAGAGAATATTGACATCATGCATCTCTAAAAGGTGACGAGAGCCTTGAACGACCCAAATGACATTTTCTTGAATGAAAAAGTCTCATAAGGGCTAGTAAAGGTTGTATTTTCTTGATCTTCAGAAGCAATAGTGATCTGATTGTAACCCTAATACCCGTCAAGAAAAAATTACCAACCTCTTTCTGCTAACCTATCCAGCACCTGGTTTATGAACCGTAAGGGAAAATGGTATTTTTGGGTCCATATATTCAGCTTTCTATAGTCCATGCACACTTTCTATCCTGTAAATAGTCTCATTGGCATGAGCTCATTTTTCTCATTCGACACAATAGTAATTTTTCATTTATTTGGGACGCATTGAACAGGACTGATCCACTTGATATTTGCAATTGGGTAAACTATACTAGCATCCAAACACTTGATAATTTCTTTATTTACCATCTCCTATATAAGAAGATTTAGCCGACACTGATGTTCAATATTAGGGACACAGTTTGGTTTAAGCTAAATATCGTGAGTAGAGATGCCAGGTGAAGTACCTATAATATCTATAGTGGTCCACCCTATACCTCTTTTAAACCTTTACAACACTGATAACAATGCCTCTATCACAGTATAAACCAAGTCAGCAATAATATTCACCGGCAAGGTATTGTTGGCCCTAAAAAATGCATAGCGCGAGTGAGAGGGAAGGGCCTTCAACTCCAAGACCAGTGGCTCCTCAACAGATGGTCGAGAGGGAGGAGTAGTTCTATTTTTCAAATATAGATCAAGATTTTTTGCAGGATTAGTGTAAGAACCTCTCCTATACAGAGCGCTCAATATCTTATCATGTTCCTAGATACCATCACTATCAAAATTCATAATCAATGCTGCCATCATCTTAACTCTAAATCTCTCTTCAATAGGCATACCAACATTTTCAATACTATCATCACTGGTATCTATTACAGATACGACCCACATATCATCAGGATGCTTCATTGACTGGCAAACTGTGAAGATCACTTTCTTATCTTTTGGTCTGAACTTTATTTGCCTCAATTCCATATCAACCAACGGCCTACTTGTAGCTAGAAAGGGTCTACCTATGATGATAGGGACTTGGAAGTCTACCTCATAGTCAAGAATAACGAAATCAACTGAAAATATAAAGGATGCTACTTTTACCAACACATCACAAAGAATACCCACCGACCATTTCATCGTTTGGTCAATCATTAATAATCTCTTTGTTGTTGGCTTAGGTGCCCCCAATCCCAACTACTTATAAACCACCAACGACATCAAATTAATATTTGCTCTCAGATAACATAAAGCCTGAGTAAAGTTAAAGGACCCAATCTTACATAGAATAGTGAAGACTCTCGGGTCCTATTTCTTTTCTACCAACAATATAGAAACCATAACACTACAATGGTGCATATTGTCAGTGGGCTTAAAACTCACCGTACACTTCCTAATGACCAAATCTTTCATGAACTTTGATAGCCAGTAATTGCTCTTATGCCTCAACAAGGGGAATATTGACAGACAGTTCCTTTAACATCAAAGGGAACTTCTGATATTTACCTTCTTCTTATTTATTTTTCATCCTTTAAGGAAAAAGTGGGGGAGGTATCATAATAGTCTTCAATATTGGTTCATCAGCCTTCCCCTTTCCTTTATCCTTATCGCCAATATGTTTAACATTTGTTGATTTTTAAGATCCTACTATAGGTGTCTTAGAAACATCAATCTTATCGCTATCATTCCTTGGCTCTTCCACAGTAGACATGGGCAAATCTATGGTGGTGTTACCACTTTGAGTGGTAATATCATAACAATGACTATTATTTTTTGGATTTTACATCGTATTTCTTGAAAGAGTTCCAAGCTTTCTTTGATTCAATATGGCCAACATTTGGCTAAATTTTTGCCTAGTTATTTAATCGTAATGGCATGTGACTTAACTTTTTAGTTCAAACCTGGTATATCCACCTAGATCTTTTTAAGGAAGCTCTCTTAACTCTCTTGTCCTTTCACCAAATTGGACAAAATTGCTTCTATTCTTGACTTGGTATTATGACTTCCAGGTGGAACATATCTGTCACTCTTCTCCTTATAGTAATGACCATCTTGCTCTCTAGTTATGTCTCTGTATCTGTCACTATAGTAGTTCAAACCTTGTTTTTTTTTTCCTTGCCTTAGAAAACCACCACTTCATGATCCAGATACTTAGCTTACTCATCCATATTCAACTCATCAGTTATGGAAGTAGACCCCTATACCCCTACTACATTGACTTTTTTGGAATTCATTATTGCATTCTTTTTTGTAAGCAACCCAATATTTGTTCTGAGTGATGTGACTTATTATTCTAACGAATCATCACCATATCTGTAGTTACTAGTATCTACAATGGCATATGTACTGACACCTCTATCAACTTCTCGAGTGTTCCATCCTCGGTTAGTGACAAAGATCTCATCTAGCATTTTCTGTGCTATATCCCAGTAAAGACGATAAATTCTCCTTCAGATATAATGTCTGCCATTTCACTAGAACTGATAGTCCGGGATCTATAGAATATTTCCAGCTAATTAGACCTTAGAATTTGGTTATTAGGTACTATGCTTAAATTCATTTTGAATCGATACCATGCCTCTTATATGGACTCAGTGGGCAACTACCTAAAGTTGTAAATATCATTTTTTTAGCTGTAGCATCCTAGCAGGAGGAAATAATCAGTTTAAAACTATCTACATAACTTATTCCAAGTCATGATTGAACCTCTAGGAAATTCCCCCAACCAAAATAATGCTTCTTCGATCAATAAGAATGGGAAAAACCTCAATCTCAGTGCTTTTAGATCTACCCCAAGAATGGTATATGAAGTGCACATCCCAATAAAATTGGCAAGATATCAAGCATCTAAAAAATATACCCTTTAAATTCAACAACTTGATCATTGGATTGGTAATATCGAACTTAACCTTCAGAGGTAAAGTAGGAGGAATAATCGCTCCTATCTTAGTAGGCTCAACATATTCCATAGCCTCATCTTTATTATACGGCTGTAGATACTGATATACTAGTATCACTTAAACTCTGCCACCCATACTCTATATTAATTAACATCGAGTGCTGCACGACAATCAACTACTGGTCTTGGCCAGGCTAGCTCTGCCTATCGAGTTAACTGGCTTTCTCGTCTACTCTTCTCTATTCAGCTGCCTCTACTAGCATCTACTCTATTTGTCTATTAGTAATATTTTTTGGACCACCTAGAGTAGGGGGAGGTATATTATGCGAGTCATCTCGACCACTTCTAAATTGCCTGCATATATTATTTCAATCATCGTATGATTTAACTATTGCAGTCTCTCTATTTTTTGATTCAATAAGAGCAAGGGATTACCTCAACTCCTGGTGTTAGGCATGCACTTGAGTACACCCAACTAAAAACAAAAAATAAAAACCCAAAACTTTGACAAATCCAGTAAGTAACTCAATATCGTATTCCCCAGCAATGACGCTAAAATTTGATGTCGCCCAAAACTAACCTCTAAAGAAGTATGTTGCAGTTGATGTCAAATATAGTAACCCAAACCAGGTTAGGGTAGAACCCATAGAAATGCATGAAATTATATCTCAATCTTGATAAAATCATGGCAGTGCAGAAACATAAATAAGGGGATTTAAAAGTCATAGTAACACATCATCAAACTTGAGTGCTTTTGGTTGTAAATAATAGAAGACAAACACTAGGACTGTGTTTTCTCTAGATTCTAACTCCGTAAGATTCTCGTGTTCCATTAAACTATCCCAATGCTGAGCATCCAAAGTCTGATAAGTTATGTATTATCAATCTTGGGAATGTATTGATAAATCTCACCCTTTACCTTTTGAGTCCAGGGCATCGCCTTATTGTCCCTTCTCCTTGACCCTAGTGTAACTATCACCATGTGGGTCTCAAGGTATTTAGATGAGGGTTGATAGCCTCAAATCACCTTTATTATCCCTTTTTCCCAATCTTAAACTCCTTTGTGAGGATGATCTTGAATATTATATTAGAAGATAATTTATATGAAGAAGGTTACAATACATACAATTGCAACAATCTAGATGAATCTACCACTTCTTTTATGTTGTTAATCTGCTAGGGTTCCCACAACCCTAGTTAAAGAATTAATCCGCTCATGTTTATGTAACAATCCATGGCAATCAAATAAGAAAACATAGAATGATTTGCACAAGAATGATAAGAATATAATCCAAAATCTTCAATTGATCATGAAACCAAAAACCCAAGAACAAAAATATCGAGTATCAAGAAGTCAAAGTATACAAAAATATATCAAAAGTACGTAACATAGTAAAATCATAACCCAAGGGTATTTATAGTATCTCAAAATAACAACGAAAACCTAACCAAAACAAAATAGCAAAACTATGTCGGTAGTGGGTATGCTTTTGGTAATAAGTTGTTAGGACTGGTTACGACTCATTGCCTGTTGTCATAACTCTCTTTTGGATCTAGTGGTCACGACTCTTACAGTCACCTTATGAGTCATATGCTTCTAATTGTAGTTACTTAAGTAGCTTTTTATCTTCAAGACTCTTGAGTTTATTATCATTATGATTCTTTACTATGGGTTAAAGTCGATCATTACAACTCGTAGTCTTCATTCGTCACCACTGGAGCATCAATCATCAGGACTTTACACACTATTCTCATCACCCTATGAATTGTAGTCACTCTTTAGGAGTCATGGTAAGTATTTACTTAGCTTCTTCACTCCGCTTTAGTTTTTGTTAATATTATGATTGCACACCGCAACTCGTAGTCACTCCTTATAAGTCGTGGTCAATTTATACTTAACTTCTTCAACTCAGATATTACCACTATTATCCTCTCAAGTCTGGCTATGAGAAATAAGGTGACTTGATGACTTATAGCCTGATCAATAGTTCAACTTTCTAGAGCTTTTTCTCCTTTCTTCAGCCAAACACCACTTCCGACCTAATTGACTTACAATACATACAAAACTCACATCTTATCCAATGAAATGACCAAAGTCAGTGCATAGTTTCACCATTTTAAGCAGCAAATATGCCATGTAACCATGACATAGCAACGTGTTAAAGAACAAGTTTAGGAGGTCTTCAAAACTTTTAGTGCATAAAATAAGTTTGTAGAACCATATTTATAACAATTATTGTGAAGGGGATAGTTCAAAATGTCAATTTTCTATAGGTGTGTTGTGAAATAGCATGAACTGGGGCCAAGTTCCAAGTTACTACCTCAGACCACTACAATAGAAACTATACTACTCTAGTGGTACCCCAAGTTCATCCGATGCTATTTCTATTATCTTGATAAATATTTGTGTGTTGTAATAATATGAGATGTTATGAGTACTATAGATGACCCATTGCCTAAATTTTGATATGAATCATATATCATGTATTATAATGACCATAAGTTGTGTCTGAAGCTTAACGGTCAGGGAACGTAGGTTGGTTGTCTAGTTGTGTTAGCATTATGGGAGGTTATATTTGTTTCTTAACCGTGGTGTATTCTAAATTTTGTAAATTATGCTAAAAAACTAACTTTTCACCAATGACTATTTAGGGATGAATGACAAGTAAATTGGTATCTAATGTAATGACCCAAAATTTTGTTATCTTAAAAATGTTAAGAAAAGTTTTTATGATGAATAAAGATACTCTTATCATATTGGATACAACTTAATTATAGTAAAAAAAGTGGGTCCCAATATATTGGTAACCTGATAGTAACCAACCTCAAATTTGATTAAAAACCATTTATTTTTTCAACATCCTAGGTCATTTTTCCACACCAGAAACACTCTAAATAAACCCTACCTCATAGCTAGGAGATTCCAAAATCCTCACTTCATAAGGGTGGTTCGAGCACACACGATAGAAACCCAATGCAGGAATATGCTTAGCACATGCTTGACAACCTTCTCCTCTCAGTAGAAACAACATTTGTCTATAAGGTAGGTTGAGGTTAATTGTAGTAGTATTTTGAGTTTGATACATATACACTAATAGTAATGTTAGGAGATTCCATGTTTTAGGCCTTTTGACACGGTTTTGAATGGATGAAATTGATAAAAATTTAGTAAGGCTTTAAATTTTTAGTGGTTACTATTATACTCAGCTGGTGTGATATTCGTGGCATGAAATTGGAAGATTATGGCAAGAATTATAGTTGGCTAAAAGGCATAACTTATTAAATGCATATAGTGGGGTAGATACCATGGAAAAAGGGGATGAATAAGTGAATTGAAATTCTAGTAAGTTGTTCCTAGTAATCTGAGGTAACCCGTGACTTGCAATAAGAAGTGGTAATAAGGCATAGGTGCAAAGTAAATACTAGGTTAGTAAAGTTACCTAGTTGAGTGTTGTATTATGACGCCCCATATTTTTAAGCTAGACTTTGAAGCATCATTTCTACATGCGTAAAATCTAATCCATTGATATGTACTTGAATACATGTGTTATGATAATTATCCTAGTTTTAATAATGCTTTTGAGGTGAAAAATATTCATAGGAATCACTTAGTGCAGAGTTGAGCTAAGAGCCTTTGATTCGACCAAATCTCTGTATTCGATTCTACAAGGGTCTACTTTGAATGTGTATAAATTTTGATATATGTGGTGTTTTGTATCTTAAGACCCAATAAATGATATAAAATTGAGTCAGCTTTCCAACGATACCAATTTTGCCTCAATCCGATACCCGAGTGAAAAGTTATGGCTTTTTTATGAGAGGCAGTAAGGGCAGGCGATATGCCCGTGCTGCTCGAGTTGTTCCCCCAAACTAGAGGGGGAATCATGAGGGATACTCCCCTGGACTAAGGGGCGTACCACGGGGTCTATTCCCATGCTATTTCAACTTCTCAAGTCAAGGAGAATTTGGTCCTTTCCCCTCAACCCTAAATGTCCAAGGCACGAATTTTAATACCCAAAAGGGCATTATTTTCCCATCTTCTTCAAATCAACTCACACAAAAATGCTCCCCTTTCCCAAGAACAAAATCCAAACTCTTTTCCCTAAGAATCAAGAGTTTAAGATTCTATGTTCAAAAATCTTCAAGAAAACATCAAGAATAGAGTTCCTTTCATAAGTTCATCATTTAAGTCCCAAGATTCAAGCTTTTCCTCTCAATAACACAAGGATTCAAGCTTCAATTTCAAGATTTCTTCAAGAATCCATCTAATCAAGGTATGCGGGTGTTCATCCATGGGCCCCTTCCACCCATGGAGCCCAAAAACCTTTTTTTCAATTAAAGTATATATTTCTCTCTTATAATTGAGTTTCATATGTTCAAGATAGATTAAATTCATGTGTTACCCTAGTATTTTGGCTTAATTTATGTCCAAAAATAGTTTCATGAAAAGTTAGGTTATCTCATGCTTTAAGTTTTAATTTTCCATGTTATATTCGAGTGAATTTTACATTATATTATCAAGTAATGATTTTAGACATGTAACCATGTTATTTCCTCATGTTTCAAGGTACCCCCATGCTCAAGTTTATGATTCTCACATAGTTTGATGAAATATTTATGTTTTGGGTCTTTGAACTATAAATCTTCTACTATAGTTTGAAAGCTTTGTTATCATGTTTATGATCTTTCAGTGTTGGAGGGTTATGAACATCTGATGCATAGTTGTTTTACATGATTTTAGTATCTCAGAAATGATTTCAATCAAACCATGACTATTATCATTCAATAAGTTGTTATTATGATGAGCAATATCAGTGGTATATTCACTTTAATTTAATTTAGTTTAGTACAGTATCAATGTCTTTCAGTTTGGTGTAACACTTAACACTGTGTGAACGTAGGGATGGTGTCTCCCCCGTCAATTAGACATGAGGCACTAGTAGCATCCTTAGGTTCCAGACCTACGAAACCACCATAGACTTTGAGGGACTACAGGGCATTTAAGAAATATACTGAAGACATCTGTTCTTTTCTTTAAGAGGCTACAGGGCATTTAAGAAATGTTCCCCTTCTTTCATATCCTATATCATGCAGTAGAAGTGTTCTCTAAGGAACTTATGTAGATTCTTACATTAATACCTCTATGCCAACTCTGCCTTACTTTTGAGGCAACATAAATTGTCAAGCTTAAATTCCTACAAATAGAGCTTTCTCAGACAGTCCCCATAGACAATTATAGGGGATTACATATGGGATTAAAGGGAACCTACCAGTGACCTTATGTTCTAATCTCTGAAAGATTTCATTTATGTTCATGAAAATCGTGCACTACGCCAAAATCATTTATGCCCTCAGATCCCTCTATAGAATCCTATGACAACAGCTAACCTAGAGTTAGAAGCATGAACCTAGAAGTTAAGCAGTAGTAAAGTAGGGATATTGTTTATCTAGATTTAGTAGATTATGTATCCATGGGGATAGTTGTATGAAAGATGAATCAATAGGCTTTAAATAGTGTACGCAAGGAATTAAGTTGTTGATTCAAAATTATATGTATTGATTTGGGTATGTTGGTGTAAAGGGTAATTCTCATGGTTTTGGAAAGAAATATAAGTTTAGAGATGTTATATTAGTAGGCTATGAAGGAAGATAGTATGGTTCATTAATGGTTTGGGGATATCCATGTTAAGTTTTAGAATCTAAATTTGAATCTTTGAAGATTGAGCTAATAGAAAGAAAAGTTGAAGCTCTAGATTGTGTGAACTCATGGTATGGTAATACTAATAAAGATTCTGAGTTAGTAAGTGTTTAAGTTATTGTATGATGATTATTGGGGCTATAGAAAGTTGAGAGTTCTATTTCAGAAAAAAGTACTAGAAAGGGGCCCTACATTCTTCGGTGTAGTCTTTTAGGGTGAGTTTATCATTTATGTGTATTACCACAGACTCTAGAGTAAAGTGGTAGCAGTTCAGTTTAAAGTTATTTAAAAAGGGTCCCGTAGACTTAGAATGATGGCTTTAAGCTAAGGGGAGATGATAGAAAAAGAAACCAAGTTAGGCTCTTAGATTCTAGTAGTGATATCAGCATGGTGTAGAACAACAGTAAGGAAGGAAGATGCCTGGCCCATTCTTATTTCAGTATTTGTACTTTAGTTATCATAATATCTATTTATGCCTTATGTGTCAGTTCCATGATCATAGCTCATATTCATACTTTCCAAAGAATCATGTACATTTATTGTTCTTAGTATAAGGAATTCCAATTCGCTTAGCAGTACAAATCATATTTGATGAATTTATGAACTCCGAACTCAGGTCATGTAGCTGATGACTCATGTACTGATGCTTTATAGTATGTTCAGTTTCAAGCACTCATGCTACACTCCTAATGATCATCAAAATTCATTTTATGTCATGTTATGTTCTAAGTTTTGAGCTCTCTAATGAATACATACTTTTTATATTGCATTCCTCAAACCTCAGTTAAGCATCAAAGTTTTGTATAGTATTCTTTCATGCTTTAGGTCCTTATGTTCTAACTTTTCAGTGACCTCTCCTTATGAAATGATAGTGGTGATGAGTAATAGCTTAGATAGGAGAGAGTAAATGTTCCTTATTAAGGAAAAGATTATTGTATGCGTCTTTTATCTAAGGCTATAAGGTTGAATGAAGATTGAGGTTAAGCTTTTTGTATTTGTCATGGTTAGTTGAGAATTCTATATGTGTTTTCTTGGGGTGGTGCATAGAAGTTTTTAATGATAGAGGTTTAGAGAATATGAGAAAGATGCTTTTATGGTTTTTTGCCTAGAAGTTTGTATGTGGTTATAATACTAGGTTTGAATTTCATATTGGTATATAAGTGGATGGGTGAAATAAGAGCTAGTAAATTCCTAGTAAGAGTTTGAATTTAGTTGTTCAAGTGGTAGGAAGAATTATTCTTGAGATGAGAAGTTGTGAAAATGCATGGGGTATTGAATTCATGGTTCAGACTAGTAATATGGTGTTATGAGTTGTACTTTGTGATTTCGAGTTAGGCTTGATCATGGTGAGAGAATTTAGTCCAGTTCATACTTTGATAGATAGAGTTATTAGTGCCCATGTGAAGTTTATAAGTAGCCTCAAGTGAAGTACAATATTGAAGGGGAATTTAGAGTTGAGGGAGTATTTGAGGAGTATGTCTAAGCTTGAAAGTAGCAGTTGCATCGTCTAAGGCATAGCAATTCTATCCTAACCTATGTTCCATGTTACAGAATTATAACCATGTTGTGATTCCTTATTCAAATATCTTACTCATATCATGCCGAAGATTTTTTGTACCTTAATGTTATTAGAACTTCATAGAAAGAGTGTTGAAGAAATACTCCAGTTGAGTATAAGCTTTTAGTAGAATTCAGTCTGTATAGCTAACAATTCAGTTTATCAGTTAGACAGACAAGTTCCTATGGTTTTCTATCTTTCCTATTTATGAGGTAATTTATTCACTTCCATGCAAGTTGTAAATTCAGTTCAGTCCATGCATCATGTCTACAATTTAGATATTTAGTCATAATTCAGTTCACAAGTTTTCAACACATGATCTCAGTTTTCCAAGTATTCTAGTTCAGACAGTGTAATATACCTAGCACGAATTTGGTCTCGTTATCTCATTTTTCTTGTTTAAATTGCATCATTTATCACTTCACAGTTCTATATGTATGATTGTATCATGAACATTTCAAGTGTGTTCTAATCTCTCAGCATGAATCAGCCCCTTATAGTCATGAAAATCAAGCCAGCTCAGAAATCAATTTCATGATAGAAGTTTTAACGTTTTAGCTCATCTACATCCTTCATTACCAAACATGTCATGTGTACATTATTCCATACTTCTAAGACTTCAATGAGTTCCTATCTATCATTTGAGGTGAATGATTCCATGGGGGAGATAATGTAACACCCCGCATTTTTTAGCTAGACTTTGAACCGTCATTCCTATGTGTGTGAACTCTAATAACATGATATGAACTTGAATAAATGTGTCATGATCATTATCCTAGTGTTAATAATGATTTTTAGGTGAAAAATGTTCACAGGAATCACCTAGAGTGAAGTTGAGCCAAGAGCCTTTGATTCGGCCAAATCTTTGTACTCAATTCTACATGGGTCTACTTTGAGCATGTATAAATTTTGATATATGTGGATTTTTACATCTCAATACCTACCAAATTATTGATAATTTAGTCTGATTTCCATCTATATCAATTTTGCCTTAATCCGATACCTGAGTGAAAAGTTATGGCTTTCTCCATGAGAGGCAGTAAGGGCACGCCACTCGAGTTATTCCCCCGGACTATAAGGGCATCATAGGGGAAAAAAATGCGCTGTGGGGTATATTCCCATGCTTTTTCAACTTGTTAAGGGTCAAGGAGAACTTTGGTCCTTTCCCCTCAACCCCAAATGTCCAAGGCACAGATTTTATCACCCAAAAGGGCATTATTTGCCCATCTTCTTCAAATCAACTCACAAAAATCCTCCTCTTTCCCAAGAACCAAATCTAATCTCTTTTCCCTAAGAAATCAAGAGTTTATGCTTCCATGTTCAATAATCTTCAAGAAAACATCAAGAATAAGGTTCCTTTCATAAGTTCTTCATTCAAGTCCTCAGATTTAAGATTTTCCTCTCAAGAACACAAGGATTCAAGCTTCAATTTCAAGATTTCTTCAAGAATTCATCTAATCAAGGTATATGGATGTTCATCCATGGGTCCCTACCACCCATGGAGCCCAAAAACCTTCTGTTCAATTAAAGTGTGGATTTTTCTCTTATCATTGAGTTTTATATGTTCAAGATAGATTAAATTCATGTGTTGCCTTAGTATTTTAACTCAATTCATGTCCAAAAATGCATGAAAAGTTAGGTTATCTCATGCTTTAAGTTTCAATTTCCCATGTTATATTCAAGTGAATTTTATATTATATTATCAAGTTATGATCTTAGACACGTAACCATGCTATTTCCTCATGTTTTAAGGTACTCCCATGTTCAAGTTTAGGATTCTCACATGTTCTGATGAAATATCTATGTTTTGGGTCTTTAAACCTTAAATATCATACTATAGTGTTAAAGCTTTGTTATCATATTTATGATCTTTCAGTGTTGGAAGGTTATGAACACCCGATGCTTAGTTGTTTTACATGATTTCAGTATCTCTGAAATGATTTTAGTTAAACCATGAGTATTATCATTCAGTCAGTTGTTATGATCAGACAATGATGAGCAATGTTAGTTGTATGTTCAGTTGAATTTAACTCAGTTTAATCCAGTATCGGTTTCTTTTAGTTGGGATTAACATTTAGCACCGAGTGAACGTAGGGATGGTGTCTCCCCCGTCAGTTAGGCATGAGGCACTAGTCACTGTCCCTAGTTCTAGACCTACGATGCCACCATAGACTTTGAGGGTTTCCCCGTCCGTTAGGCATGAAACCCTCGTCTTTCGAGACATTATCCGTGTGGATCCATATTGCCAGCCAGTGTAATACCCTTAGCAAGGTACCAACATCCTTCCAACTTTGGTTACAGGTTGTACCTTGATAGTTCAAATTGGGGCATGTTGGTTATAGCTAGTTCCCATAATCTCAGTATAGTATTCAGTGTAGTTCAGTTCAAGTTTGCTTGACCAAGTGTACAGATTTTTAGTTATTCAGTTATACATATTTCAGTCATTCCGAATACAAATTATCTCAAAAACATGTTTATGCTTGGTCTTGAATTCTCAGATGTTACATGTTATATTTTTATGTTCAGTATCCATACATGACCCTCAGTTTAGTTTTATAGCATGTTCGGCTTTACATGAGATTTACTTATAGTTTTCATGTTTTACCATATCCCAGCTTTAGTTCTACTTATTCTACAAAAGTAAATCTTTAAGAAATTAAGTGTAGTGATTCACCGGCTTATCATATTATGTTTGTTACTCATGTTTTAGGATACTTAAGATGTCAGCTTATTTCAGTCTTATAGCGAGTCTACTTGCACTTAACATGCATATCTTAAGATTATGCACTTAATCAGTTTTACTTATTGCATTAACCCTACTTCTCAATACATTCCAGAAGTACTGATCTACATATATGTCTATGTGCTACATTGTTTCATAATGTAGGTACCAATTGTAGCCTACACATCATAATTTGACAGTTGCAGCCTCCAATCAGCATGTGATAAGTTCTCATATTTTAGGGACTCCAGTCAGTTGTAGTTCATGTACCTTATTTTGATTATTCATATGTATTGTTAGTGGTAGTTAGAGGCATGTCCCAGCTATCTATAGTCAGTATAATAGAGGCTTCATGATAGTCAGTCAGGTTCATGAAATTTAAATTTTAGTTTTCTCTTCAGTTTTATCAGATTGTAAACTTTATCAGTATTATACTTATTTAGATTTTCCTTATGATCATGTTTCTGCTCAATAAATTTAGTTTTGTATATTTTTAATTAGAGTCTCAAGCAGTATGCCAGTTCATGGGTTAGCTTGGGATCACCCGTGTTTCCTAGCACCATGTTATGACTAGGGGGTAGTATCGGGTTGTGACATGTATGGTTAATTAAGTGATGAGATAGCTTGCTATAAAGACTAGTATCAAAGTACGTAAAAAAGTAATGTATCCCAAAATGGGTTGAGCAAACTCTAAGAGTAGGAGAAAAAAGGCCAAGTCTTAGTGCTGGCGCCTAAGCTACACCTTCACTCCAAAGGTTATACGATCGCTGTCAAATATAGTAACCCATATAGATGATGATCGGTGAATTTACAACTCATAGACATCCAAATTAGCACACACTACTATGTTCTAAAGGTTTGAATGAGACTATTTTTGATTTAATTGCACTAATTCCAATATTTTGCAGGTGCACAAGAGCTTAGATGAAAAGAGGCAAGATGAGCTAAAAAAGGATTGAAGTGGGAAGAGAAGTGCTAAAGTTGGAAAACCTATGTAGATTGGGCCTTAGATTCCGCAATCGTGGAGTGGACGCCATAGTCGTGGTGCCACGATCGTAGCTTCACCACGCGATCGCGTGGTAGCAGAATTTCTAGCATGGGGAAATGACAAAAAAGCACATAGGCGACCCTAAGCTCCTATTTAAAAGGCTCAAACCCTTATTACATGGATCATCCATCATTCTATAACCCTAAATTCCATCCTTAGTTTAGGGTTTAGCAATTTATTGGAGCTTGGAGCTTGAATTTGTACTATTTTGAGGCAAGAATCAATTAGAGGAACTCTAAGTGTAGATTTGGCTTTGTCTATTAAAGATTCATTTGAATCTGAAGTGTGATTTGTCCTCTCTTATTTTTCTTATGAATAATTTTGATGGACACCTTGGTATACTTGTTTCTATTATTCTTATGATATGCTAGATCTACCACTTGGGGTTGTGCTTTATTAGAGTGCAAATGTGTGTGGGTTGTGATGTATTTTGTAGATTCTAGTTAGTTGATGATGGGTTCTTCTATTACTTGATGTAATTGGTTTGGATTTATGGGTGAAAACCCCAAATACCCAAATGGGTTTGATGGGTGAAAATCCTAAGATCTTGAAAACCTAAACCATCCTTGAAAGAGGGATTTGGGTGAACTTTAGGAACCCTCATCATCCTTTAAAAAGAGATGAGGGAACTAAGGCAATAGTAGTCAATTATTGGGCTTAGTTTGCTAATATTTATCATCTTAGACATAAGGGTGAATATGAGGTTGACTATCCCTTGGGTCCCACCCTAAAAATAGGGGTGCCTAATTGAGGTATTGGGTGGCTTTGATTGGCACACTTGTTAGGTGCTCGAAAGAGCCAATGGGTGAAATCTTTGTGATTTTGTTGAAAAACTAGCCTCAAGGAGTTTAGACCTAGCCTACCACATTATTGATGATTAGAATTTACATCAAATTATCATGTTCCCACTCTCTTATTGTCCCTTAGAAAGCATAATCCCAAGACTATTTTAATTTATTACTCTCTAATTGATTTTAGCCTAGAATTAGTCCTTTAGAAGCCCAAGGATTGCCTTCACATCCGACACAATTGAAAACCCCCAAACTTTTTGTACCATAGGTTTGAACTTAGCAAGCAACTTTTATTTCGAACTAACTCAATCGCCACTCACATTGTTCCATATGGATTCAACCACGACTTTTAGTTGGGTAAATATATTGATGATGATTGCTTTGCACTAAATTTGATGTGTAAGTTGAGAGTTATCAAAAATGGCGCCATTTTCGGGGAACAATTTGGCACATTGAATTAGTTTGGACTTTTAGCTTTCTTGCTTAAATTCAAACTTGTAAATATTTATTTGTTATTTTCTTTGGTTACTTTTGTTAGGTAGATTTTTAGTTTTCCTTATTTGTTACTATGGCATCTTGGAATGAATATGATTTTTATAGTTGGAAATCCTATCTGGATGATCCATGTCCACATTGTGATGGACCCCACTTTCTGCAAGACTGTAGATATGCTCCCTGAAAAGAGATGGGTGCACTATATCGATCCTCTTGGGAGTATGATTGTTCCTTATGTGGTGGTCGAGATGGACATTGGAGCCATTGTCCAATGCCCCTTCTCCCTATTATGCTAACCCAATTTCTAGTTCTTATGATTTTGATAGGTCTTATAAGAAAGAAAGGGAAGAGTGAATCACGGGAAATCATGGCTTTGAAGCAATGCTACAACGTATCTTGGAGTTATCATCAATGGTGAAGGATGAAACAACTCTTATACTCCAATCCAATAAGGCATCTAGAGAGAAAATCAAGAAGATAGAAGACTTAGGCATGGAAGTTAATCATTCAACTACCAAAACCATGCCCACTCTTCTAAATGATCTGGATATTAAAGAATCCTCGATGATTTCCCAACCAACCAAACCAAACATGAGAGATGACACCAAAAAGGAAGAAATGGTACTAGAGTTGAAAGAAAAAGTCAAGCAAATCCTTTGTGAAGACCCTAGTCCATTTTGGGGTAAAGATACCAAAATGGAGACAACTCAAGAATTAGGAAAAAGACCTCATTATAACCACTTCTCAACAACTTGAGCAAATGTTGAGTGACAGTATGAATGAATTATTTCCTTATATCCCAAATTTTGTCTTTCCAAAAGGGTATGCTAAGACACCAATCTTAAAGGACAAGAAGCTAAAAAAGGAAGTCCAATTAGTGGCCTTCTAAGATTCTCACCGTCGCCTAATGAGCCCACATGAAAGTTCGATGTAAAATTGGTCAAACGATTTAAGTTTTCGTAGTGGCATGGTAGAACATGCATCATCTTATCCTTATACTTTCCCAGTGCACATCAAAGATGTAATGATAAAAAATTGGACAGAAAATTCAAATCCTCTAAGTGGAGACACAAATGAGGTTCATAAAGGCATCGTGCTACAATGTTAAATCAAGCGCTTGATGGGAGGCAACCCATTATTTTTGCATTTGCGTCTTTATATTTTTGGAATAATTCACGTAATTTTCATGTTTTGTAGGTGCTTTGGATAGGTTTGAAGCAAAAACCAAGTTTAGAAGTGTAGCAGCCATGCAAAAAAATATATGGCAAAATAGAGGAGCAAATAACCTCAGATGCCATAATCGCGGACTTCTGGCTATAATTGCGATACCGCGATCGCACCACTCAGGCTTCGATCGCGCCTCTCTATCCAGCTTTCAACATAGTTATCAATATGGTTTTAGGGAGCCCTTTAAGCCTTCTTGTTCTTTTAAATTATGTAGTGAGGTCACTATAAGTCCTTTAGTTGGGGGTGTGGCCCTACCTTTGGGAGTATTCATTGATTTTTAATTCTTGAAATTAGTTCACGTAAAGCATGGAAATTTTGTGAATTGATTATTTTCATTTCTTAGTTCTCTGTTAATTTTTAATAATGATGGTGGATAAGCCTTTCCCTATGATTAATTGAGTAACAACATTTTTAAGGGAAACTTGTCGTAGTGGAGTTTTGAGTCAGGGGTTCAAGGGAAGTCTGAGTACCTGTAGCATCAAACTTATGAATACAAGGAAAGTATGAGTACCTATGGCATTGTGAATTTGGGATCCCACCCATACCATTGGTGAAGTCTGAGTAACCATATGGCTTGCCCCCTAGAAAGCCCTAATGTGAGACGGCAACTTGGTGTTGATGCCAATAATAGCAAATCTTGAGTGATGTGAATTCAAAACACACACACCCTCCGTCCAAATTTTTTGAAAATCATTGACATAGATGAAAGCAACTTTGTAACAAGTCTTTCCCTCTTTTGATGACTCCTAAATAGGTAGATTGCAATATATGGTGATTAACTCTTTTAGTTTCTAACAGGTAGTGCAATTGAACCTCCTTGAGAAGTTTGTGTGTCATATGAGCAGTGAGCAAAATTATTTGACTCCCATGTTTGCTTGTATCATCTTGAACTTGCCCGGTTAGTCTTTCAAAACTAATTTTGATTGTTCTTGGTTGGGGAAATGACCTTAGGCGGTCTTTGTGAACATAGAAGCCTACTTTAGCCTAAATAGCCTACCCGTGAATAGATTGTATCCTTAGTCACTGATTTTGAGCCCTCAAACCTTTCTTTGGTAATCGCATTACAAGCCTCAACCCATTCAAATATTATCCCTTCTTTGAACCTTACTCTCCTTGAACTTGAAAACATAACTTGAGGGCAAGAGACTAAGTTGGGGGTGGTAGTAATTAGAATAAGGTTACCTTAGGCCATGGGAATGTGAGTGGATGCCAATGTTTTAAGCAAAGAAAGCAAAAGAGGAAGTATAAAAAAAAAGGACGAGGCAAAAGAATCAAAGGCATAGAATGCAAAAGATGAAATTGAAAAGAAATGCCTTCAAAGGAATGGGTGATTCAAGAGATAAAAAGCAGGCATGTGTAAATCTAGTAATAACTAAAGTGGCATATGGTCAAAAAGTTTGGTTGAATAGTGTAAAAGTGATGTAGATGTTCAAGGAGGGTGTAGTCACTCCGTCCCCAAATTATATCCTACCCATTCTCCCCAAGCCTATGTAACAAGCTTCGAAAATCCTTCAAGATCTCCGACCAAGCATGTTCATAGTAGTGGCGATGGAAAATAAGGGCAAGCATATGGTATGATACTTGTTTGGCATGGAGAGATTCTTTATGAGAGTGAGTGTCACATTTATATCCCTTGTATTTCATAAAATAATTAGTGTGTGGGATTTTATTCTTGTGAGGAGACATGTAAATGAATTAAGGTGGGCGACATTGTCTTTTTCCAAAGAAAGAGGCAAAATAAGTGTAGAAATGTGCTATCGATAGAGAGTCGCTTCTAGAGAGTGGGCATTTGTTGCATCATTTCTCTTAAAAGTCCATTGATTTTAGCATTTGTGTTTAATGATGAGGGGAGTAGTGGAAAATTGTTTCACTCATGCATAGGCGCATATTTTTGGTAAAATCCAATTCAAAGTCATTGTGATCATCCGGTAACACAAATGGGCTTACATGTGCATAGTCTCATGTAGTATGAAGTGGTGTTTCTTGAGAACAAGCAAAGATTTAAGTTGGGTGTGTTGATGAGCGGTGAATTTATCACTCATAGACATCCAAATTAGCGTACACTACTACATTCTAAAGGTTTGAATTAGACTATTTTATGATTTAATGTCACAAATTCCGGTACACAAGTGCTTAGACAAAAAAAAGACAAGATGAGCTAAAAAAGGATCAAAGTGGGAAGAGAAGTGCTAAAGCTGGAAAACCTGTACAGACTGGGCCTCAGATTCTTCGATCGTGGAGTGGCCACCGCGGTTGCAGTACCACGATCAGCTTCACCATGCGATTGCGTGGTAGCAGAATTTCCAGCTAGGGGCAAAGACATAAAAGCACATAGCCGATCCCAAGATCCCATTTAAAAGGATCAAATTCCTTATTCCATGGATCATCCATCATTCTAAATCCTACATCCCATCCTTAGTTTAGGGTTTAGCAATTTATTGGAGCTTAAATTTGTACTGTTTTGAGGTAAGAAGCAATTAGAGGAACTATAAAGTGTAGATTTGGCTTTGTCTATTGAAGATTCATTTGAATATAAAGTATGGTTTGTCCTCTCTTTATTTTTATTATGAATAATTTGATGGACACCTTGGTATGCTTGTTTCTATTATTCTTATGATGTGCTAGATCTAACTCTTGGGGTTATGGTTGATTAGGGTATAAATGTGTGTGGATTGTGATGTATTTGTGTAGATTCTAGTTTGTTGATGATGGGTTTTTCTGTTGCTTGATGAAATTGGTTAGGATTTATGGGTGAGAACCGCAAATACCCACATGGGTTTGATGGGTGAAAATCCCAAGATCTTGAAAGTGTAAACTATACTTGAAGGAGGGGTTTGGGTGAACTTTAGGAACCCTCATCATCCTTGAAAAAGGGATGAGAGAACCAAGGAAATAGTAGATAATTATTAGGCTTAGTTTGCTAATATTCATCATCTTAGACATAAGGGTGAATATGAGGTTGACTATCCGTTGGTTACCATCCTAGAAATAGTGGTGCCTAATTGAGGTATTAGGTGGCTTTGATTGACACACTTGTTAGGTGCTTGAAAGAACCAATGGGTGAAATCTTTGTAGTTTTATTGGAAAACTAGGCTCAAGGTCTATAGACCTAGCCTACCAAATCATCAATGATTTGAGTTTGCGTCAAATTATCATGTTCCCACGTACATCTTGTACCTAGAAAAGCATAATACCAAGATCTATTTTAATTGATTACTCTTTAATTGATTTTATTCTTGAATTAGTCCCTTAGAAGCCTAAGAAATACTTTCACATTCGACAAAATTAACCCCCCCCCCCCCAAACTTTTTTGTACCATAGGTTTGAACTTAGCAAGCAACTTTTATTTTGAACTAACTCAATTTCCACTCACGTTGTTCCTCGTGGATTAGACCTGACTCTTATTTGGGTAAATATATTGACAACGATCGCCTTGCACTAAACTTGACCTGTAAGTTGAGCTTTATCAATAGTTTGGGTTCAATTCCCAATAGAATATATGGAATTGTGGCTCTCAACTATTGTAATCGATGGGTCAAACAGGAAAAGGAAATGGGGGATTTTTAATTAATTATATCGAACAAGTAGCGAGTATCAACTTCGAATGTAATCTATCATAAGTGAACACTAGGATTGTGTTCCCCATGGCTTCTCAACTCTGTAGTTTTGTCGTACTTTATTGAACCAACCCGATACCTTGCATGCAGAATCTGATTAGTTGTGTACCATCAACAGTATGTTGGATGAGCTTATATATTTCACCCTTTACCTTTTGTGTCTTAAGATGTCGCCTTACTAACCCTTATCTTGATCCCAATAAACTATTACCTTTTGAGTCTCTAGTTATTATATGAAAGCTAACCATCTTACTTAGATAAAACCTAACAGTGCATGGATCGACAAATAAACATCAAATTACTGTTGTCATTATCTTTTCCTAGCAATAATCTAGGCAGGATCTTAATGTTTGCAACCGCTAAAATAACTATTAAAGTAAAGATAATACAATGAATGCATGAGAATTGGTTCAGAACAACCATAGCACTTCCCTTACATCCTTAACTTAGAATGTTTTCATGCCCTCAGGAAACACAACACATCAAAACAAAATAAAACAAATCACGATGCTTAATTAGGAGAATCTAAGCTATACAAGGTAGTCAATCAACACTTTAAGCTCAATAACATCACCCACTCCAATCTCAACTTTTCAAAACCAACTGTGAATAAACATGAAGCAAAACAATGTGACATAATGGGATCAAGGTATGACATTACATTAGAAACACATGACTATGCATATATACAAGTTACACTACCCAAACATGTAGACAACTAGCAATATAACTGATGTTCCTTCACAACAAAGATGTCCACTCACTCATATGAAATAATGCATGTCACTGTAGGGACCATTAAGAAAAACTTATACTCATAAGATAAGTTCCAATTAATATGCATCAAATGCCATACACTTGCCCTTATTTTATTAGCCTTAATTTTTAGATAGTCAAGTTAGGATCACTATAGGACTTTTCTCATCTTGTAATTTAGGCTTAGGGGGTTAGTATGGTACATATGTACATATCAAGTAACTAAGCCTCCTTGGCACTACACTAACCTTGGGGTCTCACTTCTTAGCCAATTTCTTTTTTATTCTACCCTTATTTCTCCCCTTTTATTCTTTATTGCACATTCAGGTTGGGTGTGGTCTTTTAATCTTTCTTTTTCACTTTTTCACAATTTTTCTTTTCTTTTACTTTTTTTCTTTTTTTTTCTTTTGCTACCAAACCCAGCCCTACTAAATTTTTCACTTATTTTACCCTTCTACATACCCATTTTATATCACACACCCAATGATAGTCACTCTTAACTTAGGAGATTTTCCTGAGTTGAGGTGCAAAACATCCAAAGAGGAACTGACCAAAAGAGGTTACGACAACACAAATGGGAAGGTGATAGGTGAAACAAGAAACAACAGGTTATAAGTTTCAAAATAGGGATCAAGAGATAGAATTTCCCATATTGAAGGTCATTTAGGCTAAAAGTGGACTAATATCAAAAAGTGCCTATAATCCTTTCCTAACCGACTATCCTATAACATAGGTGTAGTACCCCGTGATTTTTCTAGCTAAAATCCATCACTAGAATGTTAAGGAATAGATTCCAAAATGAATAACATTTATTCCATGTGGTATTTCTAGATTTAGAATTTTTATTATGTTGGAAATTAAATAAGCTTTCCATCGATATAATTTCCGCCCAAATCCGACACTCAATGAAGGAGTTATGACATTTTTAAGTTGACAGTGTGACACCTGGGCACTTAGCGCATCATGAAGAAGGCAAAATCTACAATTGTCAAATTCCAGTGGCCCTTCGCGATAGCCTCGTATCTCAGAGAAGTCCATTTTCCCAATCGTCCCATTCCAGTAGACCGATGCGATATTGGCGCATTGCGCTGTAGGCCAAAATTGCATTTCTATAGGGCACCGCAATGGTGGCACTTCGCATTGAAGTTCTAGGTCCCAATTGTCAAAATCCAGTGGGACAACGCAATATCTCCGTGTTACGGAAACCCCCAATTTCCAAGTCATCTATTTTCAGTGAGCCACCGCAATAGTGGCACATCGCGGTGGTCCACTAAATCCAAAATTTTGGGTCATTTTTCATTTCCATTCAAAAGTTTGAAGGGGGTATTTTGGTCAATACCCAGGGCCCCAATCCGTCCAAAACACAAGATTTAATATATTCCAAAACACCTTATGCTATTTCTTCCAGTTTCTCTCAAAAGCAAAACCCTAGTTCATCAAACGTTCTCCTCAAGAAATCCAAATTCCTCTGTTGATTCTCTAAAGAAATTCAAGATTGAGGATTCCCAATACAAGAGCTCTAAGAACTCATCCCCAAAGCATCAACAGGAATCCAAGATTTAAGTTTTTCATCAAAGATCACCAATTAAGGTATGTGGGGTTATGAACAAGGATACTCCTTTCATCCATGTGCCCAAAACTTTTTTTAAATACAAATTTACTAAAATTTTATGTGATTTCTTATGAAATTGAAGTTAGGGTATATACCCATTATTGTTATCTACAATTTTATGATATTCCCAATGATTTAGAAGCTGAATTCCATGATTATGTTCATATTTTCATGCTTATTGCAGTAATTTCCAGAATTTAAGTTGATTTATAAATATTTATATCACTAAGCATGAATATTTTAATGTTTTTAACATGAGATTAATGTAATTAAGCCCCAATTAATATTGCTATTTCAAGATTGTTTGTGCTCTGAGCACCCTAATATAAGATTATTCTCAGATCATTGATAAATTTGACCTTTTTTGGTCCTAAGCTAAGATAAAGAATCCACTTTGTTCACATGAATTGAGATTTAAAGAAAAGAAAGAGCATAATTGGTTTTCTTGTAAATCCTTGTGCTATTTTGAAGTGGATTTCTTAAGATTTTGAGCATAAGAATGATAGTAGTATTTGGCACCGAGATGGGTATGTTACCAAGGTTTCATGCCCTAAAACTACGTGCCACCGTAGGATTAAGATTATTCCCACTTCTACGAGGATGACTAAGATTGTGATCACTTAAGAAATTCTATTCCGATGGCAAGGGTAGAACAACCCTACCCAACGAGGACCAGACGTGGGACTCCATTAATGATCACATGGTTTATGTTGGTTAAGAGAACCTCCCAAAAAAAGTCACCTTCTCTTAAAACAGTCTATTGGTTTAAAGCCTTAAGATAAAGTATTTTCCCTAATAGTAAAGATTTCCAGAAAAAGATTAATAGAAAAAGCTTTTAGAAAAGTAAGTATGAAGGCTCACAAGTTTTACTCAGATTATGCTTTAAAGAAAGATATTAGCTACAGACTTTAACTTTCAGGTTTTAAATTTAAAGAGTGAGTCCTTTCTACACTTACATCGTATGATTTAAAGAGAGAATACAAGTATAGCTTTTAGAACTAAATGTTATGGCTCACGAGATTTATAAAGTGTGTTTTATTCCTTATTGCTATGTATTTTAGTATTTTAGATATTCTAACTTATGTGAGTCATTTTCATTTGATAGGTATGATTTTATAAATTAAGATGATGAGATAATGTTTTACTTATGAATTCACCCCCATATACTCTGTACATCCTCAAAGTACTGATCCACATATATGTCTATGTGCTACATTATCTTATAATGTAGGTTCAGGTTCTCAGTCCCAGCGGCATGAGTGATCTTCGAGTATCTCATCTACATCCCTGCAGTTGGTGAGTCCTTATAGTTCGGTGACTTAGCTATTCATATTTTCAGTTATCAATAGATGTTTTCGTATTTATTTTAGACAGTTTGAGTCAGTTGGAGCCTATCCTTGTAACTCTCTAGATTCAGTTAGTAGAGGCTTGTCAGACTACTTGATTTAGTTTTAGACTTTTGATTCAATATTCAGATTTTGTGGTAGTGTTTTTCCAAGACTTGTAAGATTAGTATGTTTCAAATAAGATATCCACATATGTTATGATTTTCATATTCATATTTCCCCTATCTTGAGATTCAGGTTTAGTAGAAGGTAGCCAAGGTTATCTCAGGACACTTGTAGTTCGGCAACCGTATGGCATCCCGGGAATCAGATTTTGGAGTGTTGCTAACTTTGTATCATAGCCTAAGGCTTAGAGAGTCCTAGGAGTTAGACAAGCCATGTTACGTAGAGTCTTGATCATCGATGTGAAGGGCGCCACATCTATAAGCAAAAGGCTATGAAGCATTTTAGGAAATCATCTCTTCTTTCATGATTTATCATGCATTCAGTGTCTCTATCTACTTCTAACTTGTTCTTTCACTAGACAAATAATTTCTCCTCGTCAAGCTATCACACACATAAATGATAACCAGCCACCTCAGCCCGTAGATCCTTTGAATGAGAATGTTTCATATGTAGAGTTTTGGGTTGCCTTTCAGGTGCTAGCCCAAGCTGTGATAGCTAATGTTTAGGGAAACCGTCTGGCTGCAGCCCCACTTCATCAAGATAGGGACTTATCCACAGCCAAAATCTGAGATTTTACGAGAATAAACCCACCAAAATTCTTTGGGTTGAAAGTAGGTGAGGACCCATAACTTTATCTAGATGAAGTAAAGAATATCACCTGAATTACGTATGTTTTTGAGGAGGAAAGTGTATAATTGGCATCATATTGGCTGAAAGATATTGCATATGATTGGGTGGTGATATGGAAGAAAAGTATAGGGGAGAATGCAACTCCCATGACTCGGCAGATATTTTAGAAAGTGTTCTTAGACAAGTTTTTCCTACGTGAGATGAGAAAAGCTAAGATAGTAGAGTTCATGAACCTGAGGCAGGGCTCAATGATTGTAAAGGAGTATTGCCTCAAGTTCAATCAGTTGTCTAAGTATGCCCCTGATCAGATGGCTGACTCTAGGTCAAGCATGAGTAAGTTTGTGACTAGTGTGTCTGGGTTGGTAGTTAAGGAGTGTAGGATTGCTATGCTTATTAATGATATGGATCATTCCAAATTAATGATGCACGCTCAGTAGATTAAGACAGAGAAGTTAAAGAAAAGAAAGAGAGAGAGTAAATAAGAAAGCTAGAACTAGGCAGTTTGATCATGGTCAAAATAGGTCTGGAGGAGGAAATCATTCATAGTTTCAGAATCATTCATCTATGCCTGCACCTTCTTTAGCCAGTGCTCCTACACCTAAAAATAAGCAAGAACAGTGGGGTATGTCTTCTATGTTTAAATCTCAAAATAGTGTGAGTGGTAGGCCTAATTATCTATCATGTGCTATGTATGGTAAGGCCTATCCGAGCGAGTGTTTGTGGGGTCAGAAATATTATTATGGATGTGTCTAGCCGAGTCTCAAAATCAAAGAGTACCCGCATGCTAAACAGGGAAACAAAGATGTTCGTCCCCAGACTCAGGCTAATAGTGCACCATCTCCTCTAGGTCGTCCAGCCCCTTCTCAGGGTGCATCATTCAGTACTGGTGGCGGTTAGTGCCAGAATCAATTTTATGCTTTACCATCCCATTAGGAGCAGGAAGATTCACCCAATGTTGTGACTGGTATACTTCGTGTATTTCATTTTGATATTTATTTGTTTTTAGACCCTAGGTCGAGTTTCTCTTATGTAACCCCATTAGTTGCAGTAAATTTTGAGAAAAATTCTAAAAAGATCCCAAAGCCTTTCTTGGTTTTTACTCCAGTAGGTGAGTCAGTTATTGCTAATAAAATCTATAAGAAGTGTCCTATCACCGTCCTTCATAGAGTCATATTAGCAGACCTAATAGAGTTAGATATGGTTGACATTGATCTTATTCTTGGTATGGATTGGGTCTATGCCTGTTATACTTCTATAGATTGTCGAACCCGTGTGGTGAAGTTTCAGTTCCCAAATGAGCCAGTCTTTGAGTGGTTAGGTAATTCAGTGTCTCCCAAAAGTCATTTCATATCTTATCTCAAAGCCAGAAAGTTGATATCAAATGGTTGCATTTATCATCTAGTTTGAGTCAAGGACATTAAGTCTGAGACTCCAACAATTCAGTCCGTCTGAGTGGTCAATGAGTTTCCTAAATTTTTTTAAAAGATCTTCCAGGGTTACCTCTTGATAGGGAGATAGAATTCGGTATTGACCTTCTCCTAGATACTTAGCCTATTTCTATCCCTCCTTATCGTATGGCTCCTGTAGAGCTTAAGGAGTTGAAAGAGAAACTTAAAGATATTTTAGATAAAGGTTTCATAAGGCCTAGTATTTCTTGATGGAATTCTTCCATCCTATTCGTGCGAAAGAAAGATGGTTCTTTGCGAATATACATTGACTATCGTCATCTAAATAAGGTCATAGTCAAGAACAAATATCCTCTTCTTAGGATTGATGACTTATTTGATCAACTCCAAGGTGCAAGTTATTTCTCAAAGATAAACCTTAGATCCGACTATCATCAGCTTAGAGTAAGAGAGTGCGATATTCCAAAGACAACTTTCAAAACCCGTTATTGTCATTTTAAGTTTCTAGTCATGTTTTTCGGGCTAACCAATGCTCCAGAAGCTTTCATGGACCTCATGAATTGAGTGTTCAAATAGTATCTAGACATGTTTGTCATAGTATTCATAGATAATATCCTTGTGTACTCCCGTAGTGAGGATGACCATTCTGACCATCTTAGAATTGTTTTACAAACTCTTAAGGATCATCAATTGTTTGCCAAATTCAGTAAGTGTGAATTTTGGCTAAGATCAGTAGCCTTTCTCAGTCATATTTTTTCCGCGGATAGCATTAGATTCGATCCCTAAAAGATAGAATCTGTAAGAAATTGGCCTAGACCTATCTCTCCATCAGACATTAGGAGTTTCTTAGGCTTAGCTGGCTATTACCACTATTTTGTTAAAGGTTTCTTATCTATTGCATTCCTTATGTCTAAACTGACCCAAAAAAAATTTAAGTTCCAGTGGTCAGATTCCTGTGAGAAAAGTTTTCAAGAGTTGAAGACTTGACTCACTTCAGCCCCAATCTTAGCATTACCTGATGGTATGGATGGTTTTGTTGTTTATTGTGATGCCTCCAGAGTTGGTTTGGGTTGTGTGTTGATGTAGAGAGGTAAGGTCATAGCCTATTCATCTAGACAGTTGAAGCCTTATAAAAAGAATTACCCAACCCTTGATCTTGGGTTAGCTGCTATGGTATTTGCTTTGAAAATCTGGAGACATTATCTTTATGGGGTACATGTTGTTGTGTTCATAGACCACAAAAGTCTGCAATATGTATTTACCCAGAGAGAGTTAAAACTCCATCAAAGAAGGTGGTTAGAATTATTGAAGGATTATGATATGAGTGTGTTGTACCATCCGGGCAAGGCCAATGTAGTGGCAGATGCCCTTAGTAGATTGTCTATGGGCAGTGTTGCTCATGTAGAGGATGATAAAAAAGAGTTATCTCGAGAATTTCATCGCTTGACTAGATTGGGTGTTAGGTTGGTTGATTCAGCTGAAGGGAATGTTTGGGTTCAAAGTAGTTCCAAATCTTCCCTAGTTTCGGAAGTGAAGGAGAAGCAAGATATGGATTCTAGTTTGGTCAAACTGAAGGAGTCGGTTAAAGACCAAAAGGTAGAGGTTTTCTCCCAAGGGGGAGATGGTGTATTGACATACCAAAGTAGACTATGTATGCCACGTGTTAATGATTTGCGACAACGAATTATGGAGGAAGCGTATGGTTTGCGTTATTCTATTCATCCAAGAGCTACCAAGATGTACCACGATTTACAAGAAATTTATTGGTGGAATGGTATGAAGAGAGATATAGCAGAGTTCGTAGCTAAGTATACAACTTATCAACAGGTTAAGGTAGAGCACCAAAGGCCTGGTGGTACGTTGCAAGAGTTTGGTATCCCCACTTGGAAGTGGGAAGAGGTGAATATGGATTTTGTGATTGGTTTACCCCATTCGCATCGTCATTATGATTTGATTTGGGTTATTGTAGACAGATTGACAAAGTCAGCGCATTTCTTGCTAGTTCATTCATCCTACCCAACTGAGGATTATGCTAAGTTGTATATCCGAGAGTTGGTCAGACTGCACGGAGTTCCTTTGTCTATCATTTCAGATAGGGGTACTTAGTTTACTTCCCAGTTTTGGAGAGCCTTTCAGAAAGGTCTTGGAACCCAAGTCCACCTTAGTTCAGCTTTTTACCCTCAAACTGATGGTCAAGTAGAGAGGACCATCCAAACTCTGGAAGATATGTTAAGGGCATGAACTCTTGATTTCAAGGGTAGTTGGGATGAGCATTTGCCATTGATTGAGTTCGCTTATAATAATAGTTACCATTCTAGAATACAGATGGCCCCATTTGAGGCTTTTTATGGGAGGAGATATAGATTACCCATAGGTTAGTTTGAGGTAGGTGAGCCACTTTGTGTGGGCCCGATGCAGTGTATGAAGCTATGGAGAAATTTAAGTTGATTAGGGAAAGATTGAAAATAGCCCAGAGTCGTCAAAAATCCTATCTAGATATGAGAAGAAGGGACCTCGAGTTTGAGGTTAGTGATTCAGTGTATCTAAAAATTTCACCCATGAAAGAGGTAAAGAGATTTGGCAAGAAGGGGAAGCTTAGTCCCCGGTATATTGGCCCTTTCAAAATTGTGAGTTGTGTTGGAAAAGTAGCTTATGAGCTTGATTTGCCTGCAGACTTGTCAACCGTTCATCTTGTATTTCATGTCTCTATGATTAAGAAGTGCATCGGTGACTCCACCGTTGCAGTTCCTTTAGAAAGCTCAGATATTCAGAACAACCTTTCTTACGAAGAGATTCCTATTGACATTTTATATCATCAGATCCATAGACCGAGGAACAAAGAAGTTCCCTTGTTCAAAGTTCTTTGGCGGATTCAGTCTGTTGAGGGTGCCACTTTTGAAGAAGAAGCAGATATGCAAGCCAAGTACCCTCACCTCTTCTTCTCAAACTCAGATCTAGTCGAAGGTAATACTATTCCTTCATTTAGTTCCTTTCTAATCATATATTCATCTATATAGTTGTTCTCATGTAAGTTCATGCACTCACAGAATTACTCAGAAGCTTAGAATGAGTTAGATTCAGTTACTTAGTTTATTTCAGTTGTGCATGATAGCTTATAGCCTTATATTTCCTCAGTATTCTTAGTCTAACTAGCAACATTAGAGGATGAATGTTTTCAAGGGGGAGATATGATAATACCCCATAATTTTTCTAGCTAAAATCCATCTCTAGAATGTTAAGAAATAGCTTCCAAAATGAATAACATTTATTTCATGTGGTATTTTCTAGATTTAGAATTTTTATTGTGTGGGAAATTGAATAAGCTTTCCATCGATATAATTTTCGTCCAAATCCGACACTCGGTGAAGGAGTTATGACATTTTTAAGTTAACAGTCTGCCACTTGGGCACTTAGTGCATCACGGAGAAGGCAAAATCTGCAATTGTAAAATTCTAGTGGCCCTCCGCAATAGCCCCGCATCGTGAAGAAGCCCATTTTCCCAATCGTCCCATTCCAGTAGACCGATGCGATATTGGCACATCGCGCCGTAGGCCAAAATGGTATTTCTATAGGGCACCACGATGGTGGGGCTTCGCGTTGAAGTTTTAGGTCCCAATTTTCAAAATCCAGTGGGACAACGCAATAGCTCCACATTGCGGAGACCCCCAATTTCCCAGTCGTCTATATCCAGTGAGCCACCGCAATAGTGGTGTGTCGCGGTGGCCTACTAAATCCAGAATTTTGGGTCATTTTTCAGTTCTATTTAAAAGTTTAAAGGGGGTATTTTGGTCAATACCCAGGGCCCCAATCCGTCCAAAATACAAGATTTAACATATTCCAAAGCACCTTATGCTATTTCATCCACTTTCTCTCAAAAGCAAAACCCTAGTTCATCAAACCTTCTCCCCAAGAAATCCAAATTCCTCTATTAATTCTCCAAAGAAATTCAAGATTGAGGATTCCCAATACAAGAGCTCTAAGAACTCATCTCTAAAGCATAAATAGGAATCCAAGATTCAAGTTTTTCACCAAAGACCACCAATTAAGATATGTGAGGTTATGACCAAGGATAATCCTTTCATCCTTGTGCCCAAAAAACTTATTTTAAATGCATATTTACTAAAATTTTATGTGATTTATCATGCAATTGAAGTTAGGGTTTATATCCATTATTGTTATCTACAAGTTTATGATATTCCCAATGATTTAGAAGCTGAATTCCATGATTATGTTCATATTTTCATGCATATTGCAGTAATTTCTAGATTTTAAGTTGATTTATAAATGTTTATATCACCAAGCATGAATATTTTGATGTTTTTAACATGAGATTATGCATGGGTATTAAGCCCCAATTAAGATTGCTATTTCAAGATTGTTTGTGCTATGAGCACTCTAATATAAGATTATTCTCAGATTATTGATAAAGATTTGACCTTTTTTGGTCTTAAGCTAAGATAAAGAATTCACTTTGTTCACATGACTTAAGATTTTGAAGAAAAGAAAGAGCATAATTGGTTTTCTTGTAAATCATTATGCTATTTTGAAGTGGATTTCTTAAGATTTTGAACATAAGAATGAGAGTAGTATTTAGCACTGAGATGGGTATGTTACCAAGGTTTTATGCCCCAGAACTACGTGCCACCATAGGATTAAGATTATTCCCACTTCTAAGAGGATGACTAAGATTGTGATCACTTAAGAAGTTCTATTCAGATGGCAAGGGTAGAACAACCCTACCCAACAGGGGCAAGACGTGGGACTCCATGGATGTTCACATGGCGTATGTTGGTTAGTAGAACTTTCCAAAAGAAGTCCTCTACTCTTAAAATAGTCTATTGGTTTAAAGCCTTAAGATAAAATATTTTCTCTAATAGTAAAGACTTCCAGAAAAAGATTAATAGAAAAAGCTTTTAGAAAACTAAGTGTGAAGGCTCGTAAGTTTTACTCAGATTATGCTTTAAAGAAAGATATTAGCTGCAGACTTCAACTTTCAGGTTTCAGATTTAAAGAGTGAGTACTTTCTACACTTAGACAGTATGATTTAAAGAGAGAATACAAGTACAACTTTTAGAACTAAATGTTATGGCTCACGAGATTTATAAAGTGTGTTTTATTCCTTATTGCTACGTATTTTAGAATTTCAGATATTCTAGCTTATGTGAGTTATTTTCATTTGGCAGGCATGATTTTATAAATTAAGATGATGAGATAATGTTTTACTTATGCATTCACCCCCATATACTTAGTACTTCCTCAGAGTACTGATCCACATATACGTTTATGTGCTATATTATCTAGCAATGTAGGTTCAGGTACTCAGTCCCAGCGATGTGAGTGATCTTCGAGCATCTCATCTACATTCCTGCGGTTGGTGAGTCCTTATAGTTTGGGGACTTAGCTATTCATATTTTCAGTTATCAATAGATATTTCCATATTTATTTCAGACAATTTGAGTCTGCTAGGGCCTATCTCAGTAACTCTCTAGATTTAGTTAGTAGAGGCTTGTAGGACTACTAAATTAAGTTTTAGACTTTTCATTCAGTATTCAGATTTTTCAGTAGTGTTTTACCCAGCCTTGTGAGATTAGTATGTTTCAAATAAGATTTCCGCATATATTATGATTTTCATATTCATATTTCCCCTATCTTGAGATTCAGATTTAGTAGAAGGCAGCCAGGGTTAGCTCAGACCTACTTATAGTTCGGGGCACCATGTGGCATCCCAAGAATTAGATTTTGGGGCGTTACAGTAGGCAAGACTTACCGGGTAAGTTTTTGAATTTAACACACAAAGGGAACTAAGTAGCATCTCACACACATATGACACAGAGTCAATATTATCAGCTATTACTTATCTGGTTCATGCAAATGTTAGCAAGTGATTATCATTTCCCTAATACTAATGCCATAATAAGATCCACACTTTTCACACATATATACATTCATACAATTCTAAAACACAATGTTGAAGGGGTATCATTTTCTCAAAAATCAATTAAAAAATATAACAACTGCCCTAAATACTTAAAAATCTCTTAATTACACAAAACTAACAAAATACAAAACAAAACTCAACACAACACAAATTTTAACCTAGATATGCCAATTCTACAACTACACCATGACCAACAGAAAAAGAAGCATGATAAGAAAAACCCACGATGGCCATGGTATATCTCACCCCTACTAAAAACTGTACACTGTCCCTAATGTACTAAAATAATATAAATCAAAGGGAATGAGGACATACCTAGGATGCACTAAGTGTCCGTGTCATAAGTATCCCCATATGATGGTATATCCACTAGTGGAGGCTATGGTGGTGGTGGTGCACTACTAGAAGATGCACTTATAGCTAGCTCGATATGTCTCTACCTATCAACAACTGTAGTCTTCATAGAATCATGGGTGGCCCTTTTCAGGGCTTTCTCATATGGAATAACTGGATTCTGCAGGTACTCCTCTCGGCCTCTCTTGCTCCCAACTATCGATAGTTAAGTGGCCATTACCTCTATTCTATCTTCAATACCTGGTATATCTAGCATAGTGACCTCTGTAATCACATCCTCATCAATAGTGTCTATCACAGACACTATTCTCATATCATCACGCTACTACACTGTCATACACACATCATAAACTACTTGCTTATCATTTAATTTGAAAGTGATCTCCCCCAAATCCATATCAATCAACACTATAAAGGGTCTACCCAAAATAATACGGGATTGAAATTCCACCTCACAATCAAGAACCATGAAATTATTGTGGAACATAAAGGATTCCACCCTTACTTCTACATACAAAAAACACCCACTGGTTTCTTCACATATGAGTCAGCCATCAACAACTTTATGGATTAAGAGCTTGTACACAGCCAGTGGAATCATATTCACTCCTGCTCCCAAGTTACATAAAGCTTGCTTGCCATTAAAAGTCCTAATGAAATGCGAAATGGCGAGTTATCTAAGATCCTTATTTTTTTCTAGTAATGATAAGGATGGGGTTGCACTATAAGGGTGCACATGATTATTGGGATCTACAACCCAATCCTTACCACAATCATACTCAAAATTGTCATTTCCCCATGTCAATTTCTCAGACTCTACCTTAGGTGTCTCATTGCTCTCAATGTTATCAATCTTTAACTCCTTAATAGTAGGTATTGAGGTGTAACACCTCGTACTTTTGGGCTAGAATGTAAACTGTCATTTCTAAACATAATAGTTACAAAGGCTAATAAATCCTATGCAAATTTAGTGTGTTAATCAATTATGTAGTGTGGGAATCTATTTGAGCATCAATTGACATCATAGAGGTCCTTTTACTCAAAGACGAGTTGAAAGCTTTCCTATCGATTGAGTTTTAGTAAGCGTCTAAACTTGGGTCAACTTCCATCGACCATAACTTTTTGTATATAATGAATTAGTGGACCTACTATATATCAAATGAAAGATATTTGAGTCTTATTTCCAATGATACCAATTTTGCCTCTATCCAATATACTAGAAAAAAGTTATGACTTTGCATAGTGGAGTGCGTCGCCAAGCAATTGCCTAAGGCTATTGGAATTATTGTGCCATGGGCAATGCGTCACCCAACCCTTTTTGGGTGATGGACAATTCTACGCCCAACTTATTATGGGTGATGGACAATACGTGGAACTGCCTAGGTTAGGCCATAGGCAACGCGTCACATGCCATATGGCCTATGGGCATAAAAACTTTATTTTTAAGTCATTTTAAGGGAAACCAAGTCTTTTTACATTCCTAAACCTTCCCTATTCATCCTTAAATGCAATTAGTCTTATTAGTGACATTTTAACTCTCTTAAAATCCCTAATTCATCTTTCAAGAACACAATTGGAGAAAAATAACTTAGGTCTAAACATTTAAGCGTAAGGGATCAACTTTTTCACGAATTCTTCATCGATTAAGGAATGTAGGGATGTCCTAAAAACTTTATGAACATAATTTATGATTTTATCAATCTTTTGAAGGTATGTTATGATGTCTATAACAAGGGTCTGAACAATTGTATTGAATATCCAAATCGTGAAACCCTTCTCAATAATGGACATATTGTTTTGGTCTTGAGGCCTTCCCTTAAAAATTAATTTTTACTCGTGCATATGTAAGTATGTGTTTTGAGTTTTGCAATTATTAAATTGAGAGCATGAATGATGAAACCCCTCTCTTGTTATAATACCACTTGGTTTCATATGTGGTGGGTTCAATTGTATGTTTTAAAGTGGGATAAGTGTTTTACTATTGTTTTGAATTTGATATCGATTATGAATTGAAGAGAGGGTGTTTTATTATTTATAGATGTTTAAAGTGATAATTCAAAGAGATTTCATGGTTTGTTACATGATACTTGACCACCACGTGTTTGTGAATTTCCTCATATATTGTTTGAATAGTTTGATGGTCTGAACAAATGGTTTTGAAAGAGAATACTGTAATATGATTATGTATGGCTTAGATATATGACTTTTAAGTCTTGGTATGATGATACCAATCAGATGAATGCCATACCAGAGTAAGATTTTTAGATTTTAATTTTATAGAATGCATGTCTTAAAGAGTTAAAAATGGGCTTAAAGAGAGTTAGGTGGTCACCCGAAGTAGGCATGAGTCATATGATTCATTGCCCAAAATCATGTTTTGCCAATACGGGTTAGATGTCCCCAAAAAAGGATTATACGTTGGCCTAGTGCCCTATGATGTATTAGAATTAGAAACTCCAACTTTTGTGGCAAAATTGGGTTAGGGGCTTGGCCGCTAAGTTAAGGGCGGATTCTATATAGCCTGTGGCATTGTTGAATTGTAAGGTATACTACCTAGCTCAGAAGTAAGATAAACAGTGAGTCATAGTTTTCAAAGAAATGTTTCAAAGTCTTTTAAAGTATGCCCATGTGTTTTCATATATAATAGCTAAAATGTTTTATGAAGAGCTCTCACTTATGTTAAATATAGATATATTATTTTGGATTGCTTTGCATACCAATACAATTGTATTGACCCCTATATTTCAGGATCTGAGGGTCAGTCCCAGGGTTCAGTTAAGCAGTATATTGACTTGACAAAAATTGCAGCTGGTGAGCCTTCCTTACTTCAAAGGCCTAGTTATGAAATTTTTCATGGTTATATTATTTTGATTCATGGTCTGACTGAGGTCCTTGTACCAGAGTTCAGACTGATGTCTTTTTCAGTTAGTAGAGATTTCGCAGACTAGAGTCATGTACTTTGAATGTTATGAACTTTATTTCATATTATCCAATTGAATTTAAAAAGTAATCATGTTTTCATTTTCTATTCTTATGTATTTCTTTACATTGTATGAACATTGTGTATGATTACCAGATAGAATGGGGTGCTAGGGCCTTCACGGTTTGAGATGTTCGTCGTGGCCAAGGCCTTGATTTGGGTAGTGACAAGGGGGATCATCAGTAGTGGTACCATAGTTTGTGGTGATATCTAGGCAATGACTGATGTTTGAAGGATTCTGCAACGTTTTACTTAGGATGGTACCCAACTTTCTTTGATGCAAAGTGGAACACATTTTCCCAAACTAATGTTTTTACTACTTGAGAGCCATTGTATAAGACCCAACCTTCTGGGTCAAATCTGAAATATCAGCCTTAATCTCCTTAAGGCTAGCCTCCTAATTTTCTTTCCCTTTCACTAGTTTGGTCAATATTTCTACCATTCTTGATTCCGTATCTCATCTGCCAGGTAGGATGTACCTATCTCCCTTCTCTTTATAATCATTTCTCTATCTCCAGTCACCATCTCTGTCCCCTCTGTGGTTTTTATATCTGTCATCATAGTAGTTCTAACCTTGGTTTTCTTGACCTTGGGCTTGGAAACCTTTTAACTGATGATCCAAATACGTAACCTCCTTTTCTAATTCAGACTCATAAACTTTGAAAGCTGTACCCTATACTCCTATTGCATGAAATTTCTCAAAATTCACAGTCAGGAACTACTTTACCAACAACCCAAGATCAGACCTTAGTAGCCTAATCTCTTGAACTACAGAATTATCAGCTACTCTCTGGTCACCAGTAGCTCGAACTGAATAAATGCTAGAACCCTTCTCCTAAGATCTCCTCTAGAGATAGTGTCTGCCATGGCTTTAGAACTAATGGTCAAGGTTCTATAGAATAAATATCCCTAAAATACGATGGTTGGGCACCATACTCAACTTTTTCTTGAACCTGAACCAAGCCTCATATATGAACTCAAACTGTAGCTAACTGAAATTATAAATTGCATCCTTAAGGAAACATCCTAGATTGAGGAAAGAACCTGTTCAAGAATTGCTAGTACAACTCATTCCACATAGTGATATATCCTCTTGGAAGTTCCCCTAACCATAAAAATGCTTTTTATGTAAGTGAGAAAGGGAACAACCTCAATTTGAGAGCTTCCTGATTCACCCTTGGATTTGTATAAGAAGTGCAAATCCTAGTAACATTGGACATATGCATTTTTGCATTGTCTATAGGCCCCCACAAACACACCCTTCAAGTATAAGAGCTGTATTATTGCACAAGAGATATTAAAATTTAAATTGGGGGTAAAGAAAGGAGAAATATATAGCTCCAGTATCTGCTGGCTCAATGTACCCTAGATCATCTTCATCATCCTCATATGTCTGCAAATATTGGTACGCTAGGATCACTTAAGCACAACCAGCTCTAACACTATTCTAATTTCCACCGAGTATTGCTTGATAATATACTTCCTGTCTTTGTACAACTAACTCTGCCTCCCGAGCTATGTGCTGACCATCTTCTTCCCATCTTTGATTAGCAACTTGTACTAAAAGCACCACTATCTACTAGTTAATAATATATTGAAATCTTTTAGGAAAGGGAAAAGCACATCATCACAAACCCATCAGAACTATCATCTCTTTTCAGTTCCATCATCCAACTAGGTGTTTGTAGGATCCTCACTGGATTTGGATTTACTGAAAGGAAGGGATTAACTCTACTCCACGTGTTAGGTATACACCAACGTATACCTAACTATGAACAAAATTAAAAAGAAAAACCCAAAAATTGCAACAACTTTAATTCACAAATCAACACCGTATTCCACAACAATAGTGCCAAAATTTTATAATGCCCAAGCTATACATTCACTCTAAAAGTTATATGATCGGTGTTAAATATAATAACCTAATAAAGGTTGGGTTCAAATCCAAAAGGAATATGTGAAATCATCGCTCTCAGCTGCTGTAATCAATGAGCATAATTGGAAAAGTAAATAGGGGATTTTTGAGTAAAAATATCAAACATGTGGTGAATATCTACTTTAGATGTAATCAATTGTAAGTGAACACTAGGATTGTGTTACCCTTGGCTTCTCAACTCTGTAGTCTTATCATTTTTTATTTAACTAATTCAATATCGTGCATGCAGAATCTGATAATTTATGTACCATAAAAAATCTTTTGGATGAGTTGACAAATTTCGCCCTTTACTTTTTGAGTCTCAGGATGTCACCTTACTAACCCTTATCTTGATCCTAGTTAACTATTAGCTTTTGAGTCTCTAATGATTATATGAAGGATAACCTTCTTACTTAGATAATAACTGGTATAACCTTCTTACTTAGATAATAACTAGTAGCATGGACTAACCACTAAACTCAAATTACCGTTGTCATTATCTTTTCCTAGTTACTACTCTTTTTTTGGAGTAAGTAGTATTAATCTAGGAGGAATACTAACATTTTCAACTGCTAAGATAACTATTAAAGTAAAGATAATGCAATGCATGGATGGGTATCGGTTCAGAACAACAATAGCACTTCCCCTACTTCTTCAATCCGCCAGGGTTTGCACAACCTTAGCTAATGGTTTTTATCCGCTCATGCTTATTAAGTAATCAACAATATTTATGATTAAAAGAATAAGATGAAATCACAACAATCATAAGTAAAAACTCAAAATGGTAACTAAATTAATCAATCGAAATTAATACAAGAGAATTTCAAGACCAAAATCAAATCTCAGAATCAAAATATATTTGTGTGTATCAAGAGTGCATAACTTCTACTAAAAAACACATAAGGGGTATTTATGGTACATAAGGAAATCATAAAATCAGATCTCGTATGAAAAAGGACAAAAAAAGATTGGTGGCCACATATGGTGTCCGCATGAGGCCTGAGGCTGGGCGCATGTAGGCACTTACATGTACCAGAACAAAAATTCCTGCAGCATTTCTCTCGAGATTTTGGACTTCTGACGCTTATCTTACCCATATGTGCTCTACATATTGACATAGGTAAGTGCTGGAAGTTATTTTTCAGCTCTATTACTCTCAGGATCTTCACTTGTGATACTTACCTTAATCTTATACATACCACATATGCTACATATGGTCCACATATAGACATAGGTAGGTGTCGGCCTTCCAACACTTGAAACCAAGCTTCAAACCTTCCACTTTCATCACATGCTTTAGTCACGAACATCTAAAAAGTGTCATGAATACCTAAATTGATCAATTAAACAGCCAAAAACATTATTTTTCATTTTTTTCACGAACTTAGCTTCCAAAATCTAGTTTCCTACAATACATACCTAAAATGAATCATATCAAACAAAATAACCTATGAAACTAGCATAATTTCCTTATTTTAAGTGTTGAAAGTACTATATTTCTATAGCACATCACTTAGTGGTAAGGTTTATGATACTAGTAAGGGCGTGAAAAAGACTCGAAAGTATGAACAACTGACAGAATTAGGGGTTAGTGCGGTTACCCAAATTAAGTACCTATGAATTAATAGAGGTTATGTGGATAACACATAAAAATAACATAATAATAATATGGTTAGGAGTTATTGTGTTTTGGGTGGATCCCTTGATGGCCGTTTATGTGTGTATGACTCATTGATGAATTATAGAGTTTAATGGGTGAATATGAATAATAATAAAAGAACTAGACAACCTCCTAATCTAAAAAACTAGTTTCTAATATCTTTAAGAGAAGTGAAACCGATAGGGTGTAAGTTCAAAGTAAGAGGCATTCCTACTAGGATATAGTTAAGAGAATTGGTTATGATAAGATAATGTGATCATTAACTTAAAACCCTAGTGATGACTTGAGTGTAAGGGTTACTAATTAGTTATCAAAATTAACCTATTCTAATATGAATTAAAGAGGGTTCGATATGTGAACAAAATAGGTTAATGATTTAGAATACAAATGTCAACCTTGGTGAAATGTGAATTCCTATATGGATACCTATTTGATTGGTCTTCAAACTTGTAGTGATTAATGATTTTATTTTATAATGCTTGATTGAATAAGTGGTGAATTAGTTATCTGGCATACTTGTAATTTCTCATGGTAGTGAATACTCATTGTTATATGAAATAGTGATTTTGTTATTTGGTTGTATGCACTTTGTCATCAAAAGTGTAAGTTTTATTTTGATCCATGTTGCTTGTATCTAACTTTAATATGGTGCTTGTTACTTACCTTTAGCCACTACTTATAGTTATTGACTGTGTTGCATATTCATACATATTATGGGTGAGTGATGGTTACAGAGGGTTGGTTTCTACACTGGTATAGATATGATATGCAATTAGATGGGTCGAGTTTTATACTGCTACAAATATAATATATTGTAATAGGGGTAAAGTATCACCTCGATACGAATATGATATATTGTGATATAGGTCGGGTACCACACCAGTATGATATAAATTTAATATGTTAATGAGATGGATGAAAAGAGGAAGAGATGATGTATAGAACCTACATTGATACATTCATTCATAAATATATTTGAATGTACATTGACATTTATATCTAGCTAATGATTAAATAAGTGGACCAAGTAATGTTGATGATATGGCATCGTTCCTTCTGTAGACCATTTATTTAATGAGATATTCAGGACCCTTGAGTGTATCGGTTATGTTGATAGATATGATTTGGCATTGTAGCAAAATATAAAGATGAGGTACGTCCTAATTTATGTATAAGTCTTATACCCCCCATATATATAGTGGTTACATGATGTATATTATTATGAATGTTGTCACTGGCTAGAGAAAAAGAATTAATTATCTAATTATACATAGCCAGAGGTGCCATAAATCCTAAGGAATCAAAAACCCGATTATTATTAGTGGCCTAAAAGTGTTGGCATAATGAAACCCACAGAGCTATTTGTACTAGACTATAATTGGGGTTATATAAAATGTAGAAAAAGTGTAAGGTGGAATGTCTTATCAAGGGACTAAGATGTATGAAAATTTTAAAAGAAAAATAAGTTTGGTGAGACTAAGTGTTAGTAGCTATGTATGTACAATTATGCCTTTGTAACAGGAATTTAAATTAAAATCATGTTTGTTTCCTACTTTCTATTATTGTTATTTGTTTCTAACCTTGGTCAGCTAATGATACCCACTGTATGTTTGGTTTGTACTAATATTATATTTACTATATCCCCTTCTAAGGATATAGCCATGTTGCAGGTCAATTGGTGTTTTTATAATAGTGACTGTGATTGTTCTCCAACAACTCTTGCCCTTTCAATCTTGCATGGGTGTTAGGTCATAGATGTCCTTAATCTTTGCCTAGTTCTCTTATACTAATTTAGGCTAGGTTATAGGAATCCATTGTTAATATTTTCCACATTAAACTCATTTATTCAGATGTATTAGACTAGTGGTGGAATGAATTGATTGGATAATTGTATTTGAAACTCTAGATTGGTTATTTACATGGAAAACATATATTGATAAATTTTACATTATAGTAACTTTTTCATTGGTTATATGTGATATTTAGGGTTCTCCTATTTAGGGTAGGTATATGCAGGTGCCCGACATGATCTTAAGGGTTGGGTCGTGACACGACGTCAGCTAGATCCAACATTTTAAACTTTAAAATTTTTCAACTAAGTCTACTTATACTAGTTAGAGACCATATTTTTCAAAAATTTCTGTATCCCATGTCCTTAGATAAGGTGCCTTTACTAAAGACAGAACAGGTTGTTACAGTTTCTATGGTGATTGTATTTGCAGATGTCTTACATACAAATTGTCTAGGTATTCCATTAGATCATGATATTGATTATAAAATTAATCTAGATCATGGAAAACAATCCCTTTCTATTCCACCTTATAGGATGGCACTGGTAGAGTTGAAGGAATAAAAGAAATAGCTGCAATATTTGTCGAGTAAAGGGTTCATTAGACTTTGTGTTTTACCTTGGAGTGCTCCTAGCATATTTGTAAAGTACAAGGATTGTTACATATGGATGTTTATTTATTATAAATAGTTAGATAAGGTGACTATTAAGAACGAGTATCCAATACCCCTTATTGATGATTTATATGATCAACTTTAGGATGGTTTGTGTGTTCTTGAAGATTGACTTGAGATTGGGCTATCAGAAATTGATGATCACAACTTTAGATATTCCTAAGAATACTTTTAGAACTCAGTATGACCATATGAATTCCTTGTAATGTCTTTTAAAATGACTAATGCCTCAACGGTATTTATGAAGTTGATGAATAGGGTAATTTACTTATTTAGATTTGTTCGTGATTATTGATGTGAGTCTAAAACTCATGCATTTATTCAATCATTTTGAGCTAATTTTATATGAACTTACACTTATGTTAGATATCTTGACATGTAGAGGTTAAGATTAATGGATTTTTCACGAGTTTGGAGCATAATGGAGTACAAATGTACTTTCAAGTCTAAGTAGGAGCCAAGAAGATGATTCGAGGTAGGTCCAAAGGTGAAGGACCAAGAATGGAACTTAATGAGAGCAAAACAAGGAGAGGACAACAAAATTGCACTAAGGGAGTGCCTGGGGCACCACCTTAATGCAAAGTGTTTCCTCCAACTTGCCTTAACTTGGCTACTACAAATATTTTCAGCAGCCCCTAAAGTGTAAAAAAAGGGCTGACAACTATCCAATTCTAGTTCACTATTAAGATTAATCAAGTGCTACATAATTAAAAGAGTAGGAGAACTATAAACTAAAAATAAAGTATACAATGGGGTAAATTAAAGTTCTTGGACAATCAATAGAGAGAAACCCAGGGTTAAGGCTCTACGAACAATTATACTACGCTATTGAAGTTCATTGGTCCGATTATTTATCTTCGTTGATTCACGGGGTTAATATTATGATGATGGTCTTCCGAGCCTCTAATCTTCCATATAACTTAGACCCACAACTACATCATTTAGAGTGGATGTGACAACCAAGCTAAACCCATTTATATTTCATCCCATAATTGAACAAAATAGGTCACCTAGGTATATTCCTATCCTAGATGAAAATTACAATTTCGTTTTGTGGAAGTTTATAACCCTACTCTACTCATCCCCATGTACTATCTTCTTGTTCCTCCTCCCGAGCTCATAAGTTGACTATGAATGTATTCTAAGGTTAGCTACTCCTTAAAATAGTTATAAAAAGGATAAATAAATAACCAAATATGATCAAAAACCAAAACCAAATAAGTTCAAAGCAATAGTAATCATGTTCAAGGCCTTAACTTAGTAAAGGGGCTTTTAGCCGCTCATGGACATAACCGTAATTACGATAGATGAATAAATAATAAAATCCATAAGAAAACTAAAGTAAAGAAAGAAAAACTCTAATTGAAGTGTTTTCCAGCCTCTCTCAAAGTTTAAAAGTCATCCAAATTTGATGTCACCTAAAAACTAACCTCCAAAGAAGTATGCTGCGGTCGATGTCAAATATAGTAACCCAACTAGGTTGGGGTCGAACCCATAGGTAAAACGTTGAAAAATTGCTTAACTTAATGAAATTCACGAGTAGTGCAGAAAAGTAAATGGGGGAATTTGGAAATCAATAGTAAGTAGTAATCGAACTTAAATGCTTTGAGTTTGAAAATAATAGAAAATGAACACTAGGACTGTGTTCCTCCAGGCTTTTCAACTCCATAAATTTATCGTGTTCAACCCACCTCTTCTACTGCTCCATACGTAAAGTCGACAATCTATGTATTATCAACCATCTTGTGAATGTGTTGATAAATCTCACCCTTTACCTTGTGAGTCTCAGGGCATCGCCTTATTGCTCCTTGTCTATTAATTCTGTTCAACTATCACCTTTTGAGTCTCAAGTTTATTAGATGATATAGAGGAATTTTAAGATGGACGTGAATCTAAAATTACTGTCTTAATCCTCTTTTCCTAATCTCAAACTTCTTTGTGAAGACGTTTTCGAATATAAGCAACCCTGAAGCTTTTGCATTAGCTCCATGTTCGGTTAATATAAAGAAGATTAAGATACATAAATATACAATAGAAAAGATTAATATCCCACTTCCTTTATTTATTTAATACACCAGGTGATGTGCTATAGAAATATAGAACTTTTGACACTTGAAACGAGGAAAGTATGCAAGTTTCTAAGGCCTTTATATTAGTTATGTTTCATTTTGGGTGTGTCTTGCAGAAAACCGTAATTTGAATGATAAGATTGTGAAAATAGTTAAAAGGTGTTTTTGGTCACTTTTGGAGTGATTATGGATGATTGGGATGTTTTCTAGATCATGATCAATGCATGTTCAAGATTTGAAATAGAGCTGAAAAACTGATTATGATCTAGCTAAAACGCATAGCTAGGGTTATGGAAATCCTAGCAAATTGACAAAGTGGGGGGAAGTGCTATTGTTGACAGGAACCAATACCCTTTGTATACAGTATTGTATCTTTGATATAATTGCTTTGTTAATGGGTGAACACATTAGGATCCCACCTATATATTGCTACATGCTTTAATAAAGGGGTAGTAACTAGAAAAAGATAAAGACAATAGTAATTTGGAGAGTTAATAGGTGATCCATTGAAGCACAATGGTATATGTGAATGATTATTAGCCTTCATCTAATAACTTGAGACTCAAAAGGTGATAGTTAACTGGGACCAAGGTAATGGTTAGTTACGTGACATCCTGAGACTTAATAGGTAAAGGGTGAAATGCTCCTACTTGTCCAAATTTTCTTGTAAGGTATTGGGTTTGTTAAGCAATGCATGATAAACCTACAGAGTTAAGATTCAAGCAGGAGCACAATCCTTGTGTTCACTTATGATTGATTTTCAATCAAGTTAATACTATTCTGTGTTTGAGACTACTACAAACAAATCCTCCCATTTACTTTTTTATTTTGCCCATAAATTGTAACCACTGAGATCTTTCAAAAAACGTGTTCCTTTAGGATTTTACCCCAACCATAGTCTGATTACTATATCTTGACAGCAACCATACCATCATCTAAAAGAAGGTATTGCTTAGACATCATCAAGAAATTGGCGCCGTTATTGGGGAACACGGTGTTGATTTATAGATTATGGTTATTGCAGTTTTTGGTTTTGGTTTTTTATTTTTATTCTTAATTTGTCATACGCCGTTCTTTGTCTAGCACATGGATTAGAGGCAATCCCTTACTCCCAGTGAGTCCAAATCTAAAGAGAATCCTACAAACACCTGGTAGGATATTTGATCCTAAAAAAGTGATAATCCTAAAGGGGTTAGTGATATTGTACCTCCTACCAAAGGGGTACAAGATAAGATCAGAGATTAGGACTAGATTTGAGCAGGCTGAGGATGGATGGGATGCTGCTTATAATACCGCACTGTAAGAGTTGCATGTCAATTTTTAGGCATGAATTAATGAGATGGATAGAAGGGTTACATCTCGATATATAGAGATAGGTGAACCAAATTTGATTCAGATAAGGGATGATTTTGATATCCTACGAGGAAAGGTACGCTCTGTTGTAGAGAGCTGTGTCATAGCTACTCCTTCTATGATACCCACTGTAGTCTAGATATCTCTTCTGAATGCAACGAGATATTTTGAATTTTTTTGCAGAGAGTAATGAGGAGGTCCTAATAGTTGAGACTAAGAGAGGTCAGTTATATTATTAGTAGGATCCTGTTATGACAGAGGAGGAGGCCCTTAAAAAGGACAACCATGATTCTTTAGAGACTGCATTCGTAGATATTCAGAGGTATGACGCTATCATAATGAGTGCATCATCTAGTAGTGCACCTCCCCCACTAGCTTTTATACCCCCATCTGAAGAGGCTCCTGGCTCGGGCGCTTAGTGCATCTCAAATATGTTCTTACTTCTCTGTGTTTTATTTTGTTTTAGTGCATTGGGGATGGTGAACAACTTTTAGTAGAGGGTGGGCAACATACCATGCCGCCGTGGTTTTTTTTTGTCATGCTTTTTTTCTTATCGACGATAGTATATTATAGAACTAGCATATCTAGGATAATTATATTTCGTATTGTGTTTCATTCATACTGTGATGTTTTGTGTAATTAGGAGATTTTGAGTATTTATGCAGTAGTCAGATTTTGGCTGATTCTTGATAAGCCTCCAAAAATTTATGTTTTAGAACCGTGATTAATGTACATGTGTGAACTTTGTGGATCGTATTATGGCATTAGTATTTCGGATATGATAGCTGTTTCCTAACAAATTTATGAACTGAATAGGTGTTAGTTGGTGATATTGACTCTATGCTATGTGAGTGTAAGATGCTACCTAGTTCCCTTTGTATGTTTAATTCAAAACTTTCCTGGTTACTCTTGCCTAGGTTGTATGATGGTTAGAAAAGGATCATAGGCCAGTTTTGATATTAGTCTACTTTTATCCTAAATGACCTTTCATGCATGAATTGTATCCCTTGATCCCTATTTTGACTTAAAGCCTAACTTAGACCTACAACTACATTATTGAGTGGGGATTTGTAAACTAAGATAAATACATTTATATTTTATCCTTTAATTGAACCAAATAGGCCACCTAGGTATATTTCTATCCTAAATGAAAATTGCAACTTTGTTTTGTGGAAGTTTATAATCCTACTCTACTCATCCCCATGTACTATCTTCTTGTTCCTCCTCGGGGCTCACAAGTTAACTATGAATGTATTCTAAGGTTAGATAATCCTTAAAATAGTTATAACAAGGATAAATAAACAACCAAATATGATAAGCAACCAAAACTAAATCAATTCAAAGAAATAGTAATCATATTCTTGGCCTTAACTCCAAAAAAGGGTTTTAGCTGCTCATGGACATAACCATAATCACGATAGATGAATACATGATAAAATCCATAAAAAAATACAGTAAAGAAAGAAAACTCTAATAGAAGTGTTTTCCATCCTCCGCCCAAGTTTTAAAGTCGTCCAAATTTGATGTAGCCAAAAAACTAACCCCCAAAGAAGTATGATGCAGTTGATGTCAAATATAGTAACCCAACTTGGGGTTGAACCCATAGGGAAAATATTGAACAGTTGCTTAACTTGATGAAATTCTTGAGCAGTGCAGAAAAGTAAATTGGGGGAATTTGGAAACCAATAGTAAGTAGTAATCGAACTTGAATGCTTTTTGTTTGTAAACAATAGAAGACCAATACTAGGACTGTGTTCCCCCTGGATTCTCAACTCTATAAATTTCTCATGTTCAACCTACCTATTCTACTACTCTACATGAAAAGTCGACAAGCCATATATTATCAATCGTCTTGTGAATGTGTTGATGAAGCTCACTCTTTACCTTGTGAGTCTCAAGGCGTTGCCTTATTTCTCCTTTTCTATTACTTTAATTCAACTTTCACCTTTTGAGTCTCTAGTTGATTAGATAATATGGAGGAATTGTAAGATAGATGTGAATCTCAAATTACTGTCTTAATCCCTTTTTCCTAATCTTAAACTCGTTGTGTGGACATTTTTGAATACAAGTAATCCTCAAGCTTCTACAGTAGCTTTGATGTCAATTAATATAAAGAATATTAAGATACATGTAATTACAATAGAAAAGATGAATCTCTCACTTACTTTACGTAGTTATTTTGCCAGGTGATATGCTATAGAAATATAGTACTTTAGATGCTTGAAATGAGGAAGATATGCAAGTTTTGAGGCCTTTTTGTTAGTTTTGATTCGTATCGGGTATGTTTTGCATGAAACCATGATATTAATGATAAGTTCATAAAATGGTGAGAAAAAAATGTTTTTGGCCATTTTTAGAGCGATTATGGATGATTGGGATGTTTTCTGGTTTGATTGTGATCAATGCATGTTTGAGATTCATACTAGAGCTGAAAAACTAACTCTCGGCACCTACTAAGTCAACCTAAGGACTACATGTTGACCTATGAACGGTACGTAAGCAAAGTGGGTACCATAAAGTCCAAAGTACCGAGAGCTAACTTGCAGGAAAATTCCCATCTGGTACCTGCGGTTGGTGCCTGTGCCTAGAGCAGAGTGTAGGAACAACCTACGGCCAGGACCAAACTGCAAGTGCCAGAAGTGGGTGACCACCGATCCTGTTTTCTCCTATTTTGTTCGATCTAATTTTTTAGGGTTTTATCTTGTATCTAAATACCCTTTGTGTACTTTTTAGCTAAAGTTTGCCACTTTTAACACTTAAAAACATATTTTGATTTCAAGATCTATCTTTGATCTTGGGATTTCATTGTTGACTTTGATTGATTATTCAGTTTACGATTGTGGGTTTTCTTTTATCTTATCATTGTGATTTCATCTTTGATTTCCAATATGAATGTTATTGATTTCTTCACAATCATGAGTGGATAAAATCCATAGCTAGGATTGTGGAAAACCTGGCAAATTAACGAAGTGGGGGAAGTTTGATTATTGACAGAAACTAATACCCATGGCATGTATTACTTTATCTTTAATATGATTGCTTTTTTAATAGGTGAGCACATTAGGGTCCTACCTATATGTTACTATTTGCTCTAAAAAGGGGTAGTAACTAGGAAAAGATAAAGACAATAGTAATTTGAAGAGTTAATATTCGATTCCTTGTAGCACAACGGTATATGTGAATGATTATTACGCTTCATATAATAACTGGAGACTCAAAATGTGATAGTTAACTGGGAATAGGGTAAGGGTTAGTTACACGACATCCCGAGACTCAATAGGTAAAGGATGAAATCCTCCTACTCATCCAAAAGAATTTAGGAGGTACATAACTTATCGATCCTGCATACAAGGTATTGCGTTTGTTCAACAACACATGATAAACTAACAGAGTTGACATGCCAGGGGCAACATAATCCTAGTGTTCACTTACGACTGATTTTCAACCAAGTTAATATTGTTATGTGTTTAAGACTGCTACAAACAAATTCCCCCATCTACTTTTCTATTTTGCCCATATGATATAACCACTAAGATCTGTCAAACGATGTGTTCCTTTGAGATTCGACCCCAACCTTAGTTGGGTTACTATATCTTGACAACGATCGTACCATCATCTACAAGGAGATGTTGTTTGGATGTCATCACTAGGGGTCCCACAACCCTAGTCAGGGAAACTAGCCGCTCCTATTCATTTAACAATCCATGATAATCAATAAATAACACATGTAATTAATTTCACATGAATAAGAAGAAGAAAATCCAAACTCTTCAATTGAATAAAAATCCAAAAATCTCAAGAACACAATCTCAATGATCAAAGTAGTAAAAATATTGTAAAAGGGAATAAAAGTATATTAAAGAATGTAACCTAATAAAGGAATAACCCTAAGGTATTTATAGTATCTCAAAATAACCCGAAAAGCTTGATTAAAATAGAATAGGAAAAGTATGTCGGATTAAGGTACGACTCGCATGTTCCAATCATAAGGTATTCTTACGTTTCATAATGTTTTAGTAATATGCTTTCTAGTAGCTTATATCCTAGGCTTCAACTTTCTATTATCCTTATGGCTCAGCTTCACAAGTCGTACCTGGACCATATGACCCATGGCTTTCTGTAAGACCCTGTAGAAATTCTTAGCTTAAATCAGTCCTTTAGACTTGACAAGAGATCCCAGACTTAGAATATTTTTGCTAAGTATTCAGACTTGGTGTTATTTTAGCCTTTGAAAGTTGGCAATCTTATTTCATGACCTTCACGTCCTCCAAATATTGATATTTAAGTTAATTCATGATCAGGAATGTCCGTAGGTATTTCCAGACAATTTTCAGATTTTCCAGACTTTGTTTGAAACTCCTTTGGAAACCTAAAATAGTGAATCAATGCAATCTTGACGCGCCCCATCGACTATCGCATTGATAAATGTTTTCCCCAGCTCCCAGCATTAATTTACAGTGAGTCGATGCAGACTCAACACGATGCATAGGCTATCATGTCAATGCTAATGATACAGTGCGTTAGTCTGTGTGTCGATGGTATAGTTTTTAGTCATTAAAAGACTGCGTCCTTAGGGGTTTTGGGGTCTTTTTCCCCCAACCTTCAGCCCCCAAAAATATGAAATTTAGCCCTAATTGACAAAAGTATACTCACTTTCTCTCAAAATCTCTCAAGAACAAGCCTTAGGATTTTCAATTCAAGATTCAAATTTCAAGAGTTCTACCATCAATATTCTCAAAATCAAGCATCAGGGTATGTGAAGTATTCATCCAAGGGTCCCTTCTACCCTTGGAGTCCAAGAATATATTTTAAACTCCAATTGTATGAATTTCATGAATTGCATGTTGGGTTTGATAATATCCATGTTTACAACGATTAATATGGTTTCAATCCATGTTTTATGATAAGTTCATGTGAGGTAAGTTGAGTTATATGTCCTATCATGTGAAAATCATGCTAAGGATATCAAATTGTGAATTGGGTATATGGAATCATATACTTACATGTTGATTTGTAGTATGTGCATATTTTATACCTTTCAAGTGATTGATGAATTAAGCATGTGAGTTAAATAGTGAAAATTATATCATGTTAGCTTATGTTCAAGTTCATGTCATGCAAATGGTTGTTAAAATACCAAAATGAATGAAGAATGATCGAATATTTATTTTACATGTTTCAAGTTTATGCCATGTCTTTTAATTTATGCTATCGAGTCCTGGGAGTACTTGTACCCAATAATTTAGCTAATTAACTAGACCTATGGTTAGTTATAGAATAGTATCAGTCACGTCACGATCAGTAGTGTTCTCAGTCATTTACAGAAACTCAAAAAATCTCAATAGTGATTGTAATTCAGTCACAGTACTTAGTTTAGACCTCAGTAGTACTCATTCAGTTAACAAAATTCAGTAGTTTCCATTAGTCTATGAAATCCACTAAACTCAATTCAGTTTAATCAAACAGTAATATCAGTAATAGCTCAGTCCAGCCTAGAATAGTTTAGAACTCAGTCCAGTGTCTATTCAGTTGGGAGTAGGATTCAGCACCGAGTGAACCCAAGGATGGGGACTCACCTGCTAGTAGAGGGAGTAATCCTTAGAAGTAATCCTTCTGTTGTAGAACTACATAGCCAGCGTAGGTTGAGATATCTTCCTGCCAGATATTATTGGGGTTGATATATCTCATTTGAGTTTTTCCTATCAGCGAGGGTTGATGAAAGAGCTTCTTGTCTGAGAGGGTTAACTCACAGCTTGTCTTTATCCATGGTATGGTATAGACACCTTTCCAGCTGGGGTTAGAGGTTGGACCCCAATCAGTTCAGAGAGGGGCATGTTGGTTAGATGATTACCTCCCACAGTCTCAGTATGATGTATTATATCATAGGTTCTGATGCACGAGCTCCCGAGCATCCTTAAAAGATCTAGCTTTTAGTAGTCAGAGTAGTGGTGAGTCCCCATAGTTTGAGGACATGCTTATTATTTATAGTATTTCAGTTTCAGTATTAGTAGTTGGAGTTAGTTGGGGACATGTCCCATCAATTCCACTATTCAGACAAATTTAGAGGCTTTTTAGACTAGATTATTTTCAGACATTTATTCAGACTTTTCCTGCCTGGTCGTAGGATTAGCAGCATCCTAAATCAACCCTACCTTTGTGATGTTTGTAGGCTCAATGAAATGGTTGATCTCAAAAGTTCCTACACCCCTGCATCCAAATAAATCTAGGTTATCATACACGGATATGCTACCAGTAGCTTTTCTCAACCCATAACTCAATCTTGTATTTCTTATGCTAAAAACTAGCCCACATCGAACTCAAAACCTTCCATAAAACCATTTATCAATGTCGCATAAACTGGGATGAGCACATTATCCCCAGTAGTGGGACACAGTCTTTGTCAAGCCAGTGTCCACCATGCCTTGGCTTCAAAGTTCTATGTCTGCTTTTCAATCTTCTGTAAGGCCACTCATGGGCCACCTATCACCTAATTGGATTCTTCCTTATTCAAAATAATTAAACTTGCAATCCACCAAAAATGTCTCATTTTGTCTTCTGACCCCACTGATTCTTTGTAATCTTCCATATTTCATCCATGCGGTAATCCATCTCGCTGGTGTTTACTGGTGGCTGGAAATTTGGTTTGTTCAAGAACAATGAAAACGAAATTGGAAAAGTATGTTAGCACAAGGTATGACTCGCGTCTTCCACTCCATAAATTTCAAATAATTCTTATCATTCATCGATGCACCATTTATCTCAAGATGTCGCCTTACTAACCCTTATCTTGATCCCAGTTAACTATTTCCTTTTGAGTCTCTAGTTATTAGATAAAATCTACACATCATACTTAGATAGAATTGAGTAGCATGGATCATCAATTAAACTTCAAATTACTATTGTGATCTTCTTTTCCTAGTCATTAATCCTCTTTTGGAGTAAGTAGCAATAATCTAGGTAGGATCCTAACATTTGCAACCGTAAAGAATGCAATCAAAGCAAAGAAAACCCAATACATGCGAGTGTCTTTATCTAGAACGACTTTGTACTTCCTCTACTCTATTAATCTGCTAGGTTCACACAACCCTAGCTAAGGGAATTAGACACTCATAGTTATGAGATCTATCATGGAATCCACAGATAAAATTACAAGATCAATCTCACAATAATGAAAGAAGGAATTCCAAAGTCTTAAATTGAATAGCAAACCAAGAACAACAAGATGGTTTAGAACTTTTCCCCATTGGGACCTCTTTCTAAATCAATCAATATGTGAATGTATAAATTTCTGAATGAATGTTCAATGAATAAACTAAACAAAACCTAAAGGTTATTTATAGATTACAATAAAACCTATATATCAAATCCTAATTAAAATAGGAAAACTTAATCTCCCATACATAATAGTACTTAAAAACATCATAGAGTTTAAATGGGATACATAGAAACCCTAGAATAAAAGCCCGAATGAAATAGGAGAAAAGTGGTTCGGTAGCTACTTATGATCTCTACTAGTGCCTTGTCCTTCGGCACAAGTAGTTCTTGCAGTGTTCAGGGAGGGCCCAAGTAAATACCACAAATGCAAAATTTCCCTCCATGTGATATATAATTGAATTAGCTTTTCAATGATATCAATTTCATCTCAATCCGATATGGGGTGAAAAGTTATAGCGAAATTACTGAAGCATTGTCAACTCTCAAGATCTTTAACTTTTGCACTTGCGGTCTTCCTTGGGGACCAAGTGGTACTTGTGGTCTGCAGGGTGGGTGCAAGTGAGGCTAGAAGTACAAATTCTACAGCCTGGCTCCCAGAATTTTGGTTCTCTTGCACATGCTTTGCCCACTTGTGGTCCATAGGTCCGTAAGTTGACTTAGCAAGTGTTGGGCATCACTTTTTCAACACTTTTACTCTCTGGGTCCTAAACTCTTCAATTCCTGCACTTAACTTCATCACATACCAATCATAAGTACTACTTATGGTCTACATGTAAACTTAGCAAGAGAAAGGCCTTCCAATCATTGCAATCAAACTTCAATTTTTTCAACTTTACTCACATGAGTTGGTCACAAATAATCTAGAAAGAATCACGAACATCCCAATTTGATCTATTAAGTATCCAAAAACATCACTTTTCATCTTCTTCTTGAATTTAGAATCCAAAATCTAATTTTCTGCAAAACACTCCAAAAATACATCAAATCTAACAAAATAGCCTTAAGCATCGTAAGTGATATTTCTATAGCACATCAAGACCCTCAACTTAGAATGTTGTATGTCCTCAGGAAACAAAACATATCAAAATAATATAGTGATGCTTAACCAAGAGAAACCTAAAATACCTATGGCAGTCAATCATCAATTATAGCTCAAGATACATCACCCTCTCCAATTTCAATCTCTTTCAAACCAATTATGTGTATTAATGAATAAAGAAAATATGATACAAAGGAATCAATCTATGCCATTACATTAATAACAAACAACTATGCATATTTACAAGTTACACTACTCAAACAAGTAAGCAGCTAGCAATACAACCCATGTGCCCTCACAACAAAGAAGTCCCACTCACTTATATATGAAATCAATCATGTCAATATAGGGACATTCAAGAGACACTCACACTAAGAAAGAAGTTCCAATCAATTCCTGTCAAAAAGTCAAGTTAGGATCACTATAGGACTTTTCTTAGCTTGTAATGTAGGCCTGGGGATGGTATGCTACATATGGAATTTTAAAGTGATTAATCCTCATTGACACTACACTAACTTTGGGGTCTCACTTATTAACACTTTTTTACTTTATTTTCCACCCTTATTTCTCCCTTTTTATTATAAAGAACATTCAGTTTGGGTGTGGTTTTTTATTATTTCTTTTTCAACTTTTTCTTTTATTTTCTTTACTTTTGCTACCATACCCAGCCTTACTCTCTTTTTCTTTTATTTTACCCTTATCCATACCTAATTTACACTATGCACCCCTATGATAGACAACCTAAACTTAGGCATTTTACTTGAGTTGAGGTGCCAATATCCAAGGAGGACCAGGGCCAAAATAGGTTAATTGTAACACAAATAGGAAGGTATAAAGGTAGGAAAAAGAAATAGGATATAAAGCTCAAAACAGGGATCAAGGGATACTATTTCACAATAAGAAGGTAATTTGGGCTAAAAGTGGACTATAATTAAAAAAAAGGGCCAATGATCCTTTCTAACAGATTATCCTACAACCTAGGCAAGACTAACTGGGCAAGTTCTGAATTCAACACACAAAGTGAATTAAGTAGCATCTCACATACATGACACATAGTCAATATCAAAAGCTACTACCTATCCGGTTTATGCAATTATTAGCAAGTGATTATCATGTCCTTAATCCTAATGCCATAACAAGAGTCACATTAGTCATATATATATATATATATATATATATATATATATCACATAGTTCATAAATAGAAAATTGGAAATGTATCATCATTTATCTCAAAAACATGTCAATTTCCCTAGATACTTATATTTCTCTTAGCTAACCATAAAACATCACGAAACAAAACACGATACGCCTAAACATGCCGGTTGTACTAGGAACAAGACTCTGGGGAAGAGAGGCACAACAACAAATCCCCCAAGAAGAAATCAAGACCTATAAGTAGCCCCACCCTCAGCTTAAAATAACGCATTGTCCCCAATGTATCAAACCAAAATAAAAGAGTTATAAATATACCTATGTCACCATAGATGCAAAGATATGACGTCAATTACAAACACAATTACAAACAAAAAATACCTTGGATTGCCTCCAAGGAAATGCCTGATTTCATATCGCGACATGAAGGGGAAATGTTGGTTAGTCAGACTTCACCAACAAGCCCAAGGGTACCTTGATTACCCAGACTTCATCAAGGTAGCCCATATTTGGCCTTCAAATTTCTCTTTCCACTTTGAACTTATGAACTGCGTCCCTAATTGTTTTTCTAATTTCCAATTATGCTCATGAGGCGAAGGTATAAAAATAAAGGACCCAAGAAATAGATATGGCATGTTGTACTTCTTGACCCTTACATGAGGAATGTAGTTCCTTGATTCTGGCTCAACAAATTCAAGAATATAGACATATGTTTCCTACTTCTTGCACTATTCTTTTGGCTCGGATAGCTCAACCAAGATCTGACTATCCAAACACAATGTGGAAAAATACTTAGAATGAGGTCCAATACGCCCTAACTCCAGATTTGTAGTCTTATTTACATTTCCACAGAACTCTAGTATGCTCTCCTTAAGTGTGACACTATCCACCAAAGTATGAGCACTTTTTGATTCCCTTAATTTAGGTCCCAAAGTTGGCTTTTCAGAATTCTTTCAGTCTCCTACTGCCATAACTAATTTGTTGGGTGTTACACGAAACAACCTTTGCTTCTAACTCCAATGGTAAGTGGTGGATATCCTAGCCAAACCTATTAACCCTTTGCATACAATATTGATTTCCTTGTGCTAGGATCATCAACGTCTCAAACATGCTCTCACTATGTTCATCAATATATTAATCACGCTCAAAAGGAATCAGATCAATAAATAAAGAGTCACCATCACTCCATAGTTCCTTTGGCCAAGTTGTTATCTCAAGAAGATTAGGAAAAAAATAAAAACAATAAAACCCGATAACTCCAACAATTTCAATCAAGTCTATAAAACTGTATTCCCCGACAACGGTGCCAAAATTTGATGACACCCAAATACACCTCCAATTGAAGGATGAAGCGGGTGCTTTCAAATATAGTAACCCAGCTAGGTTGGGGTCGATCCCACAGTGAATAGACTGGAAATTTATCTCAAATTTATTGAAATCACTAGGTTGTACAGAGAATTAAAAGGGGGGATTTGTAGTCACTAGATAAAAGTAGCACAACTTGTTTGCTTATGGTTGTAAACAATCTAAGATGAACACTAGGCTTGTGTTCCCCTATCGTCTTTACTTAGTAGACCTATCGTGCCTTGTTGAACTATTCTAATGCCTTGCATGCAGAATCAATAAGTTATGTACCATCACTAGACTTTTGGATGAGCTGACAGATTTCACCCTGTACCTTTTGAGTCTCAGGATGTGGCCTTTCGAACCCTTATATTGATCCTAGTTAACTATTACCTTTTTAGTCTTTAGTTATTAGATGAATCTAGCCATCTTACTTAGATAGAACCGAGTAGCATGGATCGACCGATAAACTTTAAACTACTATTGTGATCTTTTTTTCCTAGTCACTACTCCTCTTTTGGAGTAAATGGCAATAATCTAGGTGAGATCCTAACGTTTTCAACCATTAAGAAAGAAATCAAAGAAAAAAACCCAATACATGTAAGAATCTTTATCTTTAAAGACTTGGCACTTCCTCTACTTCGTTAAACTGCTAGGGTTCCGACAACCCTAGATAAGGGAATTAGCCGTTTATAATTATGAGATCTATCATGGAATGCACTGATAAAATTACAAGATTTATCTCACAATAATGAAAGAAGAAATCCCAAAGTCATAAATTGACTAACAAATCAAGAACAAAAAGATGGTAGAGAAGTTGACCCCAAAGGGGCCTTATTATCAATCTATCAATATGTGAATGTATGAATTTCTAAATGAATGTTCTATGAATAAACTAAACAAAGACTAAAGGGTATTTATAGATTACAAGAAACCCTATAAACCAAATCCTAATTAAAATAGGAAAACATAATTACCCATACATAATAGTGCTTCAAAGCATCATAGGAGTGTAATTGAGATATATGGAAAACCTAGAACAAAAGTTCAAATAAAATGGGAGAAACGTGGTTCAGTAGCTACTTATGGTCTCTACTTGTGCTATATCCTTGGGTGCAAATAGTACTTGCAGTTTTTAGGGATGGCCCAAGTAGTGATCATAAGTGGCAAAGTCCCTTCCATTAGATAGATAATTGAATTAGCTTTTCAACAATACCAATTTTTCCTCAATTCAATATCAGGGTGAAAGATTATGGCTAAATTACTAAAGCACTGTCCACTCTCGGGATCTTCAACTTTGGCAGTTATGCCCTCCACTTGCGGTCTGCCCTTGGGTGCAAGTGGTACTTATGATCTATAGGATGGGTGCAAGCAAAGCCGCAAGTACTAATCCTGCAGCCAGGCTCTCGGGATTTTGGTCCTCTTGCACATGCTTTGCCCACGTATGGTCCGTAGGTGCTACATGTGGTCCGCAAGTTGACTTAGCAAGTGTCGAGCATCACTTTTTCAACTCTGTAACTTTTTGGATCATAACCTCATGAATTCCTTCACTTACCTTCGTCACTTACCAACCACAAGTGCTATGTATGGTCCACATGTAGACTTAGCAAGTGCATGGGCTTCTAACCCTTGCAAAAAAACTTCAATTTCTTCAACTTTAATTGCATAAGTTGGTCATGAACAATCCATAAAGTATAATTAAGATCCCAATTTGATTAATTATGTAGCCAAAAATATTACTTTTAATCCTCTTCTCGAATTTAGCATCCAAAACCTAATTTCCTGCAAAACACTCCAAAACACATCAAATCTAACAAAATAGCCTTAAGTACATGCATATTATCCAAGTTTAAGCATCATAAGTGCTATATTTCTATAGCACATCAGGGGGCAAACTGGCCCGATCCATATTTGAGTTGGCATATTGACACGACCAAAGCCAGGGCTTAGTTGTGTCGGGTATCTCAAGTCCCGACCCAGACCTGAGACCACCCCCAATACTCAACCATAACCGCCCTTCACCCAATCTTGGGTGAATCCCAAACATATAACAAGATAAATGATAATAAGATAAAGTCATTAATCAAAGTCTATAACCATAATCCAACATCCTCAATCAAATATCCAACTGGTGTCAACCCTAATGCCAATACCAATACCAAGGCTGACACCAATACCGACATCGCCATGCCCAAAGTAGTCCCACAAAGCCTCTAACCGATATAAAAAAACATCCGGTAGGGACATGCCCCTGCCCATAGCTTAGAACCAAAGTCCAAGAAATAAAAATAATGTAAATAAGTAAATAGCATGAAATAGAGTCTTCCGGAGTATGGAAGCTCACCACTTCAGTATGAAACAGAGTTGTCCTCAAATCCAAGTCATTGAGCAGGAGTAGCAGAATGGTCGGTTCCTGCATTGCGTGAGGATACATTGCCCTAAGACGGTTAGCAGAGTAAGAACTAGCATGTACTCAGGAATTAGGATAAATATTGCCAATATTCAAAACCATAGTATATAACGATATGCAATCACATAGATATATACATATATATATATCATGTCGGGAAAGGTAAGCAGTCTTATTATGCATTTAAAACCATTACCTGGGATGTATTGCTTTGTCATCCTAAAACCACCCATGGGCTATATAGGTTCAGCTCCCCTTGCTGAAAGGGCCCTAGTGTGTGAAGCCGCAAGACTAGAGAAAAGAACCTTGGATGACTAGTACATCCCCAAAAATATAAAGTGTGACATCATGCACACAGTAACCAAGACCAAACCTCACATCGGCAAACATGAGTTTCCAATTTTGATCCCCCGGGGACCTCCACCTTCTAAGGTTTTGCTATACACCCCCCTTTAAGCCCATATTAAAACCATTTACATATTCCAACCATTTAGAAAGAAGTCTCTTATTAAGCATTAACCATTGATATCGTTATACAAAAATTAGAGCTTGCAAGTCTATATATTTATGCCATACCAAAAACATTAAACCAATTTGACTCCAAAGTTTTCAATTAAACCAATACCATAGCCATCAAGTCCTTCCCAATCCATTTAAAACCAACCAAACCAATTTAAGTTTCATTACCATATTATGCAATGCAAAGGTTTCAAAAATAGTCAAACTGTGTGACAAAATCATTCTCATTGACATTTCAACAAGCCTGTTGAGGGCATATAGTTTCCAAAACCAAGTATCAATTGACCATTCCCATGCCACCACATATTCAAACCATAAATCATAAGTAAAACATCGGAAAGCATTATCCAACCAAGAACAACCAAAACCCCTAACATTTATTTTAAAACCAAAATAATACCACAATAATATCATGAAAACTATTTATTAAAACATGCTTTTATTTGAAAAAACAATGAGGGAGGAGTAACATGCCTCAAATACCAAGGAAAATATAGAGAGATTCACTCTTGAAAGTCTTTAATTGACTGCTTTGAAGAAACCTAGCCCAATTATTTTTGAGAAGTTTTAGAGAGAGTTTAAAGAGTGTTTGATTAAGAATAAAAGGTTAATGAAACTTCCAAAGGTGTTTTATGTCGTGGGGTCAAAATAAGTTAAGAGGGAAAATGTCCAGAATACCTCAAACTTAAAATGTAAATATAATATAGGTGGGTATCATTGGACCCCTCAACTGGTAACCACATTGTATGAGTGGTACCCTCAAATTGTCACTGATAACACTCAAATTACACCTCTCTTATGAGAGAGTAAGTGGTCGTTGTCAAATATATAACCCAACTAGGTTGGGATCAAATCCCACAGGGAATATGGTATTAATTAAGTTGTGTGCAGATTAGTTGACTTTTAATCATTCGTTTTCGTAAAGTAAATAGGGGGGATTTGATTCAGTTCACAAATTAATGGTTTCAGTTTAACAAGATAAAATATGTGTAGTAGTATTCAAATTCAAAGAAATAGCAAGCTAGGGTTATGTCCACCTTGTAGTTTTCAATACTTACTAACAATGGGATTTATGAATTCATACATGCATCGTGCTTACAGAGAAAAGTATTGTATTTAATAACATAATCCTAGTATTTCTCAACCATTAAGGACTAATTCACTTTAGTTCTCTCGAATCAAAAGCGTTCAGCAAAAACTATACGAAATCTCCAAGTAGTTAATCCTGCTAAGGCATTAACTTATAAAATAGGGGTTGGTAATCCTATTTTCTTGTCAATACTCGTTTTTCCGAACATTAACCTTTCTTTCGAACAAGTTGCATTTTAAGGCATATCCTCTATGTTTGCAACCACGAGAATTCAAGATAAGCGAAGAGAGCATGATGTAAACAAATCAATGCATAATGAATTCAAAACCCAAAGTGATAGATTGTATGCTACAAGGCTTCCATAACCCTAACTAATAAACTTAGCTACTCATGAATAAAACAAAAAGCATCATAAATCTATTCATCATACCAAAAATTAGAAGACAGTCTTGGCGTGCAAACAGTGAAAACAAGAGAGAAAAATGTTTCTCTCTCTGTCCTCAAGCTAAGCCGCCTTTCTCCTCTCTCAAAATAATACAGAATAATTGAATAATAATTCAGCAATTAAGTCTTTTAATAATCTCTTCTCTCATAATTTCCTTCTAAGTCCCTAAACTAATTATAAATGATAAATTAGTCTTTGACATAGTTTCTAGGCGCCATATTTGGTCCAGATTGCTACTCTCTCTTGTGTCATATGCCATCCACATTCCATAGTCCCATTATGTCTTCATCTACCTCATTAATACCTAAAATTATGCTAATCACATCAGTTAGCTCAATTACTTAGAAGTAGAGTAAAAACATAAGAAACTAGGCACTTTGTTCATTAAACTTAGCTAAAATATGGATAAATTATGGTGCTTAGGCGTATAAATACACCCAAGATCAGTCACCAAATCAGAAAGTTGGACTCTACATTCTGTCCAACATACGACTCCCTTGCCTAAATCGTATCATCACCATATGACTAGTACCATAAAGTTGTACCCTAGGAAGGATATCTAAGGCTAGACACTGGACAACATACGATTGGACGCTATACTTCTCATCATATCAACATACGACTCACATGGAGTTTTCTCATACCTTGGACAGAACTTGGCCAACATCACACTGACCAGCATACAACTGGGGTCCCTAGACCCATACCCACACTATACGACTGGTATGGTATGTCGTATGATTAATAGAAGGCGCAAAACTCACAAAATTTTGCAAGGCCAAAACCTAGGGTGTTTTAATTCTCCCCCGTTTGGATCATTCATCCTCAAATGATAGGAAAAGGCACTACAAGCATGATTTAAAACACAACACCTCTAATCTGACCTTTAACTAAGTTAGAAGACAGACGCAAGAAAATTAATCTTTTCTTTAACTAAGTTAGAAAACAAAGAGGTTGTGAAGAACACATACCTTCCACATGAATTTCTGTAGAAAAGAGGAATAGATACGTGGACTTCATGTTCTCTTCGGCTTCCCAAGTAGCCTTTTCAACCTTATGGTTCCTCCATAGAACATTTATCGAGGCCACATCCCTTGTCCACAACTGACAAACCTGTCAATCCAAGATCTCAATCGAGACCTCCTTATAGGACAAAGAATCCAAAATACCAATATCCTTGATAGGCATAAATTGCGATGAATCACCCATGCACTTTCTCAAAATAAAAACATGGAACACCAGGTGAATGGAGTTTAAAATAGAAGGAAACTCCAACTCATACACAACATTACCAACTTCTCCCTAAACCAAGTACAGACAAACATACCAAGGAAAAAAACTCATGGAGATACAACCTTGCATAATCCTCACTCGAGAAGTTAGTCCTTACTAGAAAAAGTGAGCTGACTTTGTCATTCTATCCACGATGATCCAAACTGAATCAAATTAATTCCAAGACCTAGGAAGACCGATAATGAAATCCATATTGATCACTTCCTACTTCCACAAAAAAAAACCTAATTTCTTGGTATAATCCTCCGAGCCTCATATGCTCAGCTTTCACTTGCTGGCACACCATCCACTTGGATACAAATTATGCCACATCCCACTTCATATTGTTCCACCAATACATCTCTTTGAGGTCATGATAAATTTTTGTCGAACCCGAATAAACAACATAGCGCGACTCATGCGCCTCAGCCAAAATCCTCTCTCACAAACCATCTACATCGGGAATGCATAATTTCCCTTGGTACTGCAAGGTACCATTACCACTAATCCCAAAGGCCATCACCTTCTGCTTATCAACATCGCCCTTGATCCTCATCAAGACAATATCTAACACTTGCTTCTCCTTGATCTCATCACCAAGAGATGACTGTGCCACCTCCTGTACAAATACACTGCCATCCTTAAAGTCCAAGAGATGAACTCCAAGGTTAGCCAGATGGTGAATATCCTTCTCCAACTCCCACTTCTCCTTATCCACATGAGCTAGACTCCCTATGGATAACCCGCTAAGAGCATCAACAACCATATTAGCTTTACCCGAATGGTAGTGAAGGCTCATGTCATAATCCTTGAGAAGTTCAAGCCATCTCTTTTACCTAAGGTTAAATTCCTTCTAAGAGGCTCTTATGATCAGAAAAGATATCCACATGCACTCCATACAAATAGTTTCAATAGATTTTTAATGGAAATACCACAACTAACAATTCCAAATTATGAGTTGGGTAATTTCTCTCATGCACCTTCAACTGCCTAGAGGCATAAGCTATCACCTTACCATACTAAATCAAAATGCAACCAAGCCACACATGGGGCACATCACAGTAAACCACAAACCCATCCATGCCTTGAGGAAAAGTCAAAACCGGAGCTAAAGTTTGTTTATCCTTTAGTTTTTTAAAAGTATCCTCACAAGCATTAGACCATAGAAACTTTACCTTCTTCTGTGTAAACTTAGTCAATGGGGTAGCGATATAAGAAAAACTCTCCAAAAACCTCCCGTAGTAACTAGCTAAACCCAACAAGCTCTGAATATTAGTTGGAGTCATAGGTCTAGGCCACTTCTTAACCACTGCAACCTTCTGTAGATCCACCATGATCCCTTCACTAGAAATAAAATAAACCAAAAATGTTATGCATTCAACCAGAATTCATATTTAGAGAACTTAGCATACATCTGCCGATCTTTGAAGGTTTAAAACATAAGATGGAGGTAATTGGCATGATCCACCTTACTCTTAGAATACACTAAGATGTCATCAATGAATACAAACATGAATAGATCTAGAAACAGATGGAATATCCCATTCATCAAATCCATGAATGCCGTCAGGCATTAGTCAACCCAAAACCCATAACCAGAAACTCAAAGTGCCTATACCGAGTGCAGAAAGCTATCTTTGTGATATCCACCTCCCTAATCTTTAGCTAATGATACTCGGATCAAAGACCAATTTTAGAGAAAACTTTGCAGCTTGCAGCTGATCAAACAAATCATCTATCCTCAGAAGAGGATACTTATTTTTTACCATCACCTTATTCAATTACCGATAATCAATATATATCCAAAGAGAACCATACTTATTACGCATAAATAACACTAGTGCACCCCATAGGGACATACGAGGACAGATGAAACCCTTGTCTAAAAGATCCTTTAGTTGCTCCTTAAGCTATTTTAACTCAGTCGGAGCCATTCTATATGGAGGAATAGAAATTGGATGAGTTCCCAGAACAAGATCAATCCCAAACTCAATCTTTCTTTCAGGAGGAACACTTATAAGTTCATCATGGAGGACCTCAATAAATTCACTCACCTATGGGATAGAATGCAAAGAAGGACCCTCCAAGTTTTAATCCTTAACCCAGATAAAATAATAGAGGCACTTCTTGGGGATTAATCTTCGAGCTATAAGATATGATATGAACCTCCCTTTAGAAGCTAGGGAACCACCTTCCCACTCAATAACCGGCTCATTTTGGAATTTAAAGACAACCTTACGAGTCCAATAGACTAGAGATGCATAGTATGAGTGCAACTAATCCATCCCTAATATGACATCAAAATTCACCATATATAGTTCAAACAGATCCACCACAATTTCTTTACTACCAACAAATACTACTTACCCCTTATAGACTCTTCTGGCAATCACAAAGTAACCTACCATAGTAGAAATAGAGAAAGGGTTCGAAACACACTTGGGGCCAAAAATCAAAATGCACAGCCACAAGGGGTCACATAGGAGAGAGTGGACCTCAGATCAAGTCAACAGTATACATAATGGGAAAAAAGTTTCAAAATACCAATCACAACATCAGGTGATGCCTCAGACACCGATCGAGTAATGAGAGCATATAGATAATTTCGACCAGTGCCAGAGCCAGATGGTACACCCTTTGGTGTCGGAGCCAGATGGTGCACCCTTTGGTGCCGGAGCTAAAGAAGAGACATCCAGAACCTTTATTGCCCCTAAAGCAACCTTGGACACTGGACAGTTCTTCATCATGTAACCTGGTTGACCACAGCTGAAGCATTTATCCCTTTTTTCATAGTAACCCCAATACAATCAACCATAAAATCTACAAGGAAGGTATGGTGGAGCTGACTAAGCCCCACTATCCTAAGAATGGGCACCCTATGACCTATAGTTGTCGCCATAATGGAAATGACTATCACCTGACGGATTTAGGTAGGGAGGACAAACTGTCGAGTAAGACACAGAATTGGCCCTCTTATTCTTGGGCCACTTACCACTATCCCTAACACTTTACTATTGGCCACTACTCTACTCAGAGAATATGAACTTCTTGCTTTTCTTCTCTCCTAACTCAACCTGCTTCTTTTTTTCTTTTTCTATCTGTTGTATGTATACAACCAACCTAGATATATCTATGTCCTTATTCAACAAGGCATCCTTACTCTCCAAGATCAAGTCTTGGGACAAACTGAAAGTGAACATTCTCATTCTATCCCTCATGCTAGAAACCAACTTCGGAGCATACCACGATAACTGGTGAAACTTCAAGGCATACTCCTTGACTGACATTTTACATTGCTTCAGATTAACAAACTCTTCAAATTTCACCTTCATCAACTCTTAAGGAAAGAAGCAGTCCAAAAAAGTATTAGAAAAATCCTCCCACAAAGACGACTCAACATCGTCACCCTATTCCTGATCCCATTCCTCAAACCCTTGGTGCGCCACATCTTTCAGATGGTAGGCAGAAAATTCCATGACCTCCACATTGGTGGCATGTAAAACATAGAAAATCATCTCCATAGTATCCAAAAAATCTTAAGGATCTTTCTTTACCTAAATACCTATAAAGGTCAGAGGGTTCAACCTCATGACTGGCCAACCCTTATGGCCTCAGAAGATAGAGTAACAGGAACACTATGCTTAGAATATGAAGCTACCAATTTTACCAACATATGAATAGACTAACAAAACTCAGCATTCATCACTTTAGCCTGAGATGCTCGAGAAGGACTAAAGGTAATCGATAAAACTCCAAAACAATCAGGAACTGGACCCCTAGACCGGGTATGGATTCTATAAGTAGAGCATGTCCCATCAACATTATCCTCATTTGGGATAGAGGAGTTTTTATGAGCTTTAGATCATCGAGGAGGCATAATCTGAAAAGCAAAACAAATGGGAATTAGAGAAGATTTTAGGACCTTAGAATCTACAGCTTGAAAATAGAACACAAGAAAGAGAAATATTCCTAAGTGTCTCGTAGCCTCTCACTAATGAGTGTGGCATGCTACACACCATTAAAAGAGACTCTACTCAACATGGATTTGTGGCCTCCTATTTGACCATGAATATAGGGCTCTAATACCAATCTGACACGACCTAAACTAGGGCCTAGTAATGTCGAGCATCTCAAAGTCCAACCTGTACCAGAGACCACCCCCAATACCCAACCATAACTGACCTATACCCTATGTTGGGTGAACCCCAAACATATAACTAGATAAACAATAATAATCCAAAGACATTAATCAAATTCTATAACCATAATCCAACAACCTCAATTATACATTAGCTTAGGGAATTTCACAAACTTCTTGGTTCAATTATACATTAACTTAGGGAATTTCAAAACCCCATAAGTTCAGTTCAAAATCATTGTGCTTTATTAACTCTTCACATTATGCAACAGTTCAATAGTGTGCATACTTTTCATATTAAAAATAAATTCCTCATTTCATAAAGAAATACAAACCATACTATGCTTATTCCCATGTTCTATCTCCCTATTCCCTCTCCCGAGATCACAAGGTTGACAATTGATGTAATCTAAGGGTAGCTAATCCTTAAGATAGTTAAAACAAGAATAAACAAACAACCAATAATGATAAGCAAATCAACAAACTTAATTCAAAATGAAAGTAATCATGATCGTGGCCTTAACCCCAGATAGGAGTTTTAGCCTTTAATGGAAATATTCGTCATCCAATCTCTTGGATTGATGATACAAACCATGAAAGAAACTAAAATAAAAGAATGATAAAAACCCTAAAAAGAAGTTGTTTAACCATCAATATCTTCCAAATATGTCCAAAAGTTTGTTAAAAAATATGAATAACGTCCTATTTATAGTGTAAGAAATAGCCCATGCCTTGTTGAACAAGGAAACAGTTTCTGGTCGTCTGCGAACCCAATGACGTACTGCATCGATTGTCGAGTTGAGCACATCGATGCGACGCGTTGACTTCGTGTTGGTTCACTATTTTAGGTGCATTTTGAATCCATTGATGTGTCACACATTCCAATACTCATTCTTACACACCAACACTTTCCAAATACTTTTCAAGTATTCACATTGGCATCAAGTTGCATTTTGTGCTTCCGTGATCCATTCCAAGCCTTTTTGAGTTGTTTTCACTTGCTTTGAAGCTTGTAAATCCTTAATATATCATCATAGTACATTAAACAATCATCCTAAAGCATTAAACATAATAATTTAGAGCTCAAAACAACAGAACATCCTCAACGATGAACTAGAAACAAGAGCTAAGCATAGGCTAAATTCACATTTAGCTTTAACTTATTGTTTTGACTCTTTTCTTAATCCAATTGACCCTTGAACATTATAACTAAGTTGTTTCACATATAAATACATAATAACAATCTTAGTAACTCATTAAAACATATTAGAACCCAACACAATAGGCTAGAAAAACACCTAGCTCAAGCTAGTTATACTAGTTTTCTCGGTTGAACTCTAAATGCTCAAATTGAATCAAAACTCATGTGAAACCACCATTAAACATTGTAAACACATACTTGGACACATAAATGCTCATTTATATCATTATCACCCCATTAATCACATGAATCATCCTCAAAACAAGGCTAAATAGGGTAGAATAGTAGCACTAGAATACATAAATACACCCAACATCACCCATGCATCAAATTGGTTTTAAAACCACCATTTAAACCTAACGAATGCATATACAAACATAAAACATCATATATACAACAATAATTTAAAATCCTCAACCCATGTTCAAAACTAACATCAAAACGCTATGAATAATACTTTAAAACACATGTTTTTAGCAAATTAATAATTTGGGAAGAGTAACATGCCTTAAATATGCAAGATTATGAGAGAATTCAATCCTTGAAGCACTACTTGACCCACTTCATTGAAGCCCTAAGCATGGATGATTGAGAGAGAAGAAAGTATTTAGAGTGTGTTATCAATAAAAATAGGGCCCCAAGTATGTTTATAGGTTGTGGGTTACTATTGGAATAAGAGGGAAATATCTAAAATATCGCCCATTTAAAATACTGGAAAAATTAATCATCAGTCGTTACAGGTCTCATAACGATATTACGACTCATCTCCATGAGTTATTGTCAAGATAGTGTCACTAGGCACACACACTGTTGACCTTATGACTTATATACCATGGCTCATAAGGGAACCCCATGACTCTTAGGGTCCAGTCGTAGTCCACACAGAAACTATTTAGGTATACTCTGGACATCCTACGATTTGCATGCAATGACCCCTAATGATTCCTTATAACTCATAGTGAGTCATTATACTTAGAGTAGAAGACTTAGCCATAAACACTAGTTGGTCTATGATTAGGGCCCAACAACTCGTCAAGACTCCCTACGACTCATATGGTAAGTCGTAATAAGTACAATGTAGATAAAATTTCAAAAATTTATAAGGATAAAAAATTAGGGGTGTTACATCCCCCCCCCATTGGTATCATTCATCCTCAAATGATGGTCAAGGCATACATTAGCACGATTGAGCACAGTTACACTCCCACCCTTACCTTTAACAAAGGCAAAAAACAATGATGTTAAATTATACACATACTTTAAGCACAATATTTTAAAATAGGGAAAAGGAATAAATACTTGGACTTTATGTCCTCCTCAGCTTCCCAAGTAGCTTCCTCATACTTTTAGTTCCTCCAAAGAACCTTTATCAAAGCCATATCCTTCATCCGTAATCGGCGAACTTGTCGATACAAGATCTCCACCGAAACTTTTGCATAATATAAGGAATTCAAAATGCTCACACCTTCCAAAGGAACAACCAATGAAGGATTACCCACATACTTTCTCAACAATGAAACATAGAAGACCAAATGAATGAAGCTCAAGCTAGAAGGCAACTCTAATTTATTTACAACATTGGCAACCTTCTTCAAAACCAAATATGAACCAACATAATGGGGACTGAGCTTCCCCTTATTCCCAAACCACATCACGCCCTTCATGGGAGACACCTTCAAGAACACCCAGTCACCAACGTTAAACTCCAAATGCTTTTGTCTCACATTTACTTATGACTTTTGGAGACTTTGGGAGATCTTAAGACTATCCCAAATTACCTTCACCTTCTCCATTGATTGGTGAACCAAACTAGGGCCAAATAACCTATTTTCACCAACCTCAAACCACCCAATAGGAGACCTACACCTCCTACTAGTCAAAACCTCAAACTTAACCATATCAATGCTAAAGTGATAATTATTGTTATATGCAAACTCTATGATAGGTAAGTGACCAAAGTAGCTACCACCAAAATCAAATACATAATCCCGAAGCATATATTCCAAGTCCTAAATTGTTTTTTTTTTTCATATTTCCCATACATCTGTGGGTGAAAAACAATACTAAGGGGCTAGAACGACCTTCAAAAATAAGATGAGAACTAGGTACCATGATAAAAAATGATAGAAATTGGAGCACCATGTAACCTCATGATCTCTTGGATATACAACTTCCCATAGTCCTCAGTAGCAAAATTAGTCCTCATAGTCAAGAAATGAGTAAACTTGGTCATCCTATCCACGATGACCCAAATAGAATCAAATTGATAATGGGGCCACTAAAGACCAATAACAAAATCAATATTAATTATATCCAATTTCCACACCGGTAGCTCAATCTCTTGAGTCAACCCATCGGGCTTCAAGTACTCCACCTTCACTTGCTGACACACCATGAACTTAGCCACAAAATTGGCCACATTCCGCTTTATGTTATTCCATAAATAAGTCTCCTTAAGATCATGATACACTTTTATTAAACAAGGATAAACTGTATAACGCAACTCATGAGCTTTGTCCAAAATTATTCCTCGTAACCCATCAATATCGGGACCACATAATCTTTCTTGGTACCTCAAGATACCATCACCACCAATCTTGAAATACATCATTTCCTGCCCATCTACTCCTCTTTGATTTGCATCAAGATAGGGTCCAACACTTGCTTCTCCCTCAGCACCAAGAGATGACTTCGCTGCCTCTTGAACAATCACACCACATCCTACGAATCCAAGATATGGATTCTAAGATTACTAAAATGGTGAATGTCCTTTACCAAATCTTGTTTTTCCTTGTTTATATGAGATAATCTCCCCATGGACAACCTGCCAAGAGCATCAGCAACCACGTTAGCTTTGCCTAGGTAATAGTGGACACTTGTGTCATAGTCCTTTAGCAACTCAAACCACTTTATTTGTATGAGATTTAACTCCTTCTGAGTGAACATGTATTGTAGGATCTTATGATTAGAATAAATATCTGCATAGACCCCATACAAATATTATCACCAGATCTACAGTGCAAATAGCATATCTAATGATTCCAAATCATCAGTCAGATAGTTCTTGTTATGAACCTTCAACTATCTTAAAGCATATGCAACCACCTTGCCATGCTGCATCAACATACAACCCAGTCCAACCTAGGATACATCATAATCTATAAAAAAATCATCAGTAACCTGAGGTAGAGTGAAGATCATAGTCAAAGTCAACTTATTCTTCAACTTCTCAAAACTAACATCACAAGCATCAGACCGCAAAAACTTTACCTTTTTCTGAGTCAACCTAGTCAATGGGGCAGAAATAGAAGAGAAACTTTCCACAAACCTTCTATAATAATCGGCTGAATCCAAGAAGCTCTAAATGTCAGTTAGAGTCGTGGGTCTAGGCCATTTCTTAACCACTAAAATTTTTCATGGATCCACCATAATCCCTTCACTAAAATTAACATAACCCAGATAAGTCACAATATTTAACCAAAACTCACTCTTGGAGAACTTCACATATAATCGCTAATCTTTCAATGTTTGCAATACAAGATGGAAGTGATCGACATAATCTGCCTCACTTTTGGAATACACCAAAATATCATCAATAAACATAATTACAAATAAATCTAAGAATTGACAGAATACTCAATTCATAAGATCCATAAATATTATTGGGGTATTATTCAAACCAAAGGACATGAGCAAAAATTCAAAATGACTGTACCGAGTTTGGAAAGAAGTCTAGGGGATATCTACCTCCCTAATCTTCAACTGATGGTAACTCGATAGAAGATCAATCTTGGAAAAGTACTTAGCACCCTGAAGCTGATCAAAGAGATCATCAATCCTCGAAAGGGGATTCTTATTCTTAACAGTCACCTATTCAACTAGCGGTAATATATGCACATCTAAAGAGACCCATCCTTCTTATGCATAAATAGAACTGGAGCATCCCAAGAAGAAACACTAAGGAAGATAAAACCCTTATATAGAAGATCTTTTAGCTTCTCCTTGGGTTCTTTCAACTTAGCTGGAACCATTCTATAAGGAGGGATAGAAAAAGGGCGAGTGATTGGAAAAAGATCAATCCCAAAATCAATTTCCCTATTAGGAGGAACACTAGGAATATCATTAGGGAATACCTTAGAGAATTCATAGACCATAAGGACAGCCTACAAGGAAGGACGTTTGAATCTAGAATACTTAACATGCACTAAGTGAAAGAGGCACCCCTTAGAAATTATTTTTTGGTTTCTTAGATATGAATGAAACTTTCCCTAGGCACTAGGGAATGATCTTGCCACTCGATCACCGGCTCACTAGGGAAATGGAAACTGACCCTTCGTGTTTGAGCTCCCTTGCAGTTTAAGCCTTGAGCGTGTCAAGTGAAGTGTAATTTTGTCCCTAAAAAATTGAGAAGATACTTTCCAAGTTATTAGTGTTTTAATCTTGTCAAATTTTCCTGAAAATTACTTTCTATAGTGTAGGGAATTGAATTATCTTTCCAACGATACCAATTTCATCTAAATCCGGCATTGGGGTGGGAAGTTATGGTCATTTTACTGAGAGTTATCGGAACTGCCCACGTGCGATGGACAGGTTGACGGATCATCGAGTGTGCGATGGACCATCAACCAGACCATCATAACCAAGGTAGTAACTCCCTTTTTTGGTACAAGTGTGATGGCTAGGATGACGAACCATCAAGACTTTGACAGACCATTGCTGAGACCGTCGCCGTTGAGGTAGTGTTGCCTCATCCTGGCTAACGTGCAATGGACGATTCAACAGACCATTGAGTTTGTGATGGACCATCGCTGAGATCATCGCCGCTAAGGTAGTGTGGCCTTATCCTGACCAACGTGCGGTAGACGATCCGATAGACCATCGAGTTTGTGATAGACCATCGCTGAGATTGTCATATCGAGGCAGTGTGTTCTTTCTCTGACCGACGTGCGATGGACGATCTGATGAACCTTTACTTTGACCGTCGTAGCCCCCATTCAATAGTTTAAGCCATTTTTAAAAACGGACTTTTTTGTCTTTTCCACTCTTTTATTAACCAGATATATTCCAAATAAAGTAAATGACTTCATTCATTATCCAAAACCCAAGAGAGCTAGGGTTTCTCCCTCAAGATCAAATCTAAAAACCTTCTCCATAAAATTCAAGAACTCACCATAGATTCTACAAATTGAGTTAAGATTTAAGTTCTCTAAGTTTGAGGGTTGCAAGAACCCTCTCTGAAGAGTAAGAAGAAGAGTTTGAAGCAAGCTTGTTCATCCAATTTCATAATCTAAGGTATGTGGAGTTTTGAACAAGGGTAATCCTTTACCCTTGTGTGCAAAGTCTTATTTAAACTATAATTCTTTGCAATATATGAGATTTTACATGATATTGAATTAGGGGTTTTCACCCATTGTTATTGATTGCAATATCTTGATGTTTCCCATGAATTGAAAGTCAAATAACATGATTTTGCATGTTTTCTTAAGAAATTGAAGCTGGGTTTATACCTTGTGTTGTGACTCCTTGAGAATTTACGCGTTTCAAAGTTCTAGAAATTGAAGTATATGAATATGTTGATATTCTGAGATAAATTACTGTAACTTCCATATTTCTACATGAATTATGAATCTATATGCTATCTATTATATATTATGATGAGTTTTAACTTGAGATTGAATTATGGGTCACTAAGCCCAACTTGAGACTTGTAATTTTATGAACCATTGTGCTATAAGCACCCATGATTTGAGTATTTTGAGATTAATGAGAAAGGTTTTGACCTAATGGTCATAGATCTTTGAAATACACTCTACCATATGAGATTACAAATTTGATTATTGGGTTCTTATGAACTATGAGATTATTTTGAAAGTCGATTTCCATGAGATGAGCAAGATAAACTAAAAAAAGTAGTATTTAGCACCGAGTTGGGTAAGTTACCATGGTTTCTTACCCTAGAACTACGTGCCACCATAGGTTTGAGATTTTGGGCCTGAGGTTGAGATGATTTGGCTCGAGGCTGAGATAAGTGATCACTGAGTTGAGGTTATACTCCTTGGCAAGAGTATGATGCCTCTCCTTAACATGAGGTTTCTTTCTCTGGAGGGCAAGACATTGGACTCCATGTAGTTCACATGGTTTATGTCGGTTAAGAGAACCTTCCTAAACTAAAGTATTTTCCATTGAGATAGAATATTTTCCCTAAAGCTTTGAGATGAGATATTTTCTAAAGTGAACGAATTTCTTTTGAGTATTTTGCAAAGAAGGAAATAGTTTTCTCTACTAATAAGAGTTGATCATCAATTTTTAAACCAAAGTCATATGATTTCGAGTTCCAAGTGTTTGAGTTCAAAAGAGTTATAAGTTCTTGAGCAATAAAGAAGTTTTACTCTTCATTAGACATATGCATAAGTTGAAAGTATTATTTAAAACTTCCTTCATCCTATGAGTAATGAGAAAAAGAGGAGAGCATAGATTTTAAAGCCAAAGTATAATGACTCACGAGATTTGTGTCACATGCTTCATTCTACATGATTTATGAGCCTTACATTTTAGACTTACTCAAGCCATGTGAGTCATTCTTATTTGTATGTATGATTTGATTAAAGAGTATTAATATTATTTTATGTAAATGCATACACCCCCATTTACTCAGTACATTCCTAAGTGCTAATCCACATATACATCTATGTGCTACATTATCTTATAATGTAGGTTCAGGTGCTTAGTACCAGCCTCGTTAGTAATTCCCGAGTACCTTCGCCTATATTTCTACAGTGGTAAGTCCTCATGGTTTGAGGAACTATCTTCAGATATTTCAGTATTCAAGTGTTTATGTTATTACTTTCAGTTCAGTTTGAGTTAGTTGGGGACTTGTCCCAACGTCTCTCGAGTTTATGGAGTAATAGAGGCTTTGTCAGGCTAGTTATCAGACTGTGGTTGTGTTGAGATTTCTAGTATTGTGGTCGTTTGGACCGAGTATTACCTTTGTATTTTCTTTCATTTGATATGATAGTACTAGTGTTTTGTATATTTTTTCTTGAATGAGTTATTGTGACAAGTGATAGGCTCAAAGGGTTAGCTTGGGGTACTTGTAACCCTAAGCACCGTGTGACGTCCCAGGAGGTGATTTTAGGTTATCATACTAAAATGTACAACTCTATACGATCTACCAAGGTCTCCCTACCACATACTGACATCACACAACCCCTATAGATCCTCCTAGCCTTGATAGAGTCACCCACTAGGGTGGACACAAAGAAGGGAATCAAAATACACTTAGGATCAAAACCAAAATGAATAGCCAAATAAGAAAGGGTAGACCTGTGATCAAGTAGACAATATATATCACGTGTGAAAATAAGCATACTAGTAACAATATCGGTGGATGCCTCAAAAACCTGGTGGGTGGAAAGAGCATACAAATAGTTTCAACCAGTGCTGGAGCTAGAAGAAAAAGTAGCACCCTTTGGTGCAGTAGCTGATGAAGTATCAATAGGGATTTTATTTTCCCCAGAAGAAACCCTGGAAGGATAATCCCTCTGCATATGACCAATATGACCATATTTAAAGCACTTGTTCCTCTCTTCTTCACAAACATCACGATGCACCTAACCACAAAATCTATAAGAGGGATATGATGGAGCTAATTGAGCCCCACTAGCCTGAGGCTAGGCATCTTATACCCTGGAATAATATTCTAAAAATGATGATCACCCAATGACTTCGGATAAGGAGCACTAGATGTAGAGTAGGAACTGGAATTGAACCACTTCTTCTTAGACCATTTTCTACTATCTCTACCATACTGCTGCTGACCCCCACCCTAATCTAAATATTGAAACTTCTTATTCATCCTGTCACTCATCTTTGCTTGCTTCTTCTTGTCCTCTTCCACTTGTAACATATACACCACACATCTAGCGATGTCTATATCCTTGTTCAACAAGGTGGCACTGATTTCTAAGATCAAATCATGAGATAATTTGAAAGAAAATTTACTCACTCTAGCCCTCATGCTAAACACAAACTTCAAAGAAAATGCAACAACTGATAAAACTTTAAGGCATACTCCTTTACTATCATCCTGCCTTGCTTCAATTTCATGAATTCCTTAGCTTTCATCTCTCTCAAATCCTAAGGAAAGAAACGACCAAGAAAAGCACTAGAGAAATCATCCCACAGTGTAGAATTGGCATCATCGCCCCTGGACTAGTCCCATTCCTCATACCACTAATAGGCCATATCCTTTAACTAAATTTCACACCCTATACACCAATAGCATACATCACATGGGAAATCTTTAGAACTGGTGAAAGTTAGAGGACTCAACCTCATAAATTGGCCAAATCTAGTGGCCTCAGAAGATGGAGTAACAAAAGCAACATGCTTAATCTGACAGGCCACCAATTGGGTTGGTAAATTGATCGACTGGTAAAACTCAGCACTAGACACACCATCTTGAGGTGTTTGGGGACGGATAGGGGGAATCGGTGGAACTCCACTTAGGCAATCAAAAGTAGTGACCCTAGAATAGGTCTGAACTCCTTGAATAGGATGAAATCCATCCACATTATCCTCAAATAGGACAGATAATTTTCCACAAGCATCAGATCTTCTAGGAGGCATGATCTAAGAAATGAACATACGGGAATTAAAGGAAATTTTAAGATCTTAGACTCTATATCTCAAAAGGTAAAAGTTAATCTAGGATCTAGGATAAGAGTTAGTAAATCAACACTCTCAGACTCAAAAGGTAAAGAGTGAAATTCACTGGTGAGTCCACAAGACAATTAGTGATACATCACTTTCAGAATCTGCATGCAAGATATTAGGCCAGTTCAACAAAGCACGATAACCTACAGAGTTGAGAAGCCAGGGGAACACATTCTTAGTATTTTTTTCTTATTGATTACTACCAAAGCATTCTATATCTTGTTACTTTTCATAGATTTGAACCATAATCCCCCCATTTACTTTTTTGTACTGCTAGTTGGTTTTAGTAATCTAAAGAGATAGTCAGCGTATTCCCTATGGGTTTGACCCCAACCTGAGTTGGGTTACTATACTTTGCATCGATTGCTTTAAATTATAATTAAGGTGTAACTTTGGGCGATATCAAAATTTTGGCGTTGTTGTCGTGGAATACTTTGTGATTGTTGATTGAAGTTGCTGAAGTTTTTGGGTTTTTGATTTTTATTTTTAGTTAGGTGTACGTTGGTGTATGCCTAGAATAAGGAGTCAAGGCAGTTCCTAACTTTCACTAAATCTTAACCCAAAGATAATCTAACATACGAATCGTATGATGACAAAAATAAGTATGTGAAGGCCATCCTGAAGGGGTTTGGCATGATCTTATTAGTGTGCCTTCTCCTCCTCCTGGAGCATTTAGGATATTTTTTATCAAGAAAATGACCAATTCGTAGTAGAAGTAGCTGAGCACCAGAGGAGGAAAGATAAGGCACTTCATATAACTCAGGAGGTAGAGCTAGTGAGGTAGAGACCAATTGTTGATTGTCGAGAAGCACTCGATGAAAATCAACATAGAGTTTAAGGTGGTAGAGCTCAAGTACTCCCAGCCCATTAGTTTCTGCAACCATATGATGATCTAGAGGAGGACTTGAGATGTGTTGAGCCTACTGAGATAGGAGCTATCATTCCTCCTATTTTTCCATGAAGAGGGGGAAAAGAGGGGTGACGTTTGATATCATGAGTACCATGATCTAGCTCTTGAATCTGAAAGGTGTGTTTGCAGGCTTGTCATTAGACGATGCAAACATGCACCTCACAAACTTTATATGGATCCACACTTTATGCACTACACCGAGGAAAGATCAGGAATATATTAGACTTGGTCTGTTCCCATTTTCTTTGACTGGTGAAGCTGTATTATGGTTAGGGGAACTTCCTAGAGGATCGATTACTACTTGGAATGAGTTATGGAGGTATTTTTAGATCATTTCTTTCCTCCGGCCAGAATGTTGAAGTTAAAAAATAAGATATACAATTTCAAGAAGCCACATTCTGAGTCGATGTATAAAGCATTGTTTTGGTATAAAAAGTTAATGATGGCAACCAATTATCAGATTTAGGAGTAGAGTTTGCTTGAAATATTCTATCAAGAGCTAAATTCCAGTTCTAGAGCTATGGTAGATACGATTACTTGTGGAGCATTCATGCATCAGTTCTGGGAGATAGCATCAGATATACTAGCTTATATCTCTCTTACAAACCAAAAGTGACATACTCGAGAGGCTAAGAGAGGTGATAGAACTGTTACCATTAGTTCTTTCAGTGAGCATTGGGCTATTTATGACATGGTGGCACAAGGGGTTGCTCAGTTGAGAACTGATATTAGGTTACTAATGAAGCAATTCGCAACAATGAATTCTAAGAAGGTAAATGCAATTGGCTTATAGGGTAAGCCCTCTAGATTGTATGACTCTAATTTAGAAGAGGAGTAAAAGTACCTAGATCGAGAGTTGGTGGGTTTCTGATCCAAGGGGAAAGAAAACCAAGGTTAGAACTACTACGGGTCTAGGTTCAAACATAGGAGAAGAGAGTAGAACGATGAATGGTTATGCAAGGATGATTACAAAGAGAAAGGTGGTGTTTATGTGCCACCAAGAAATGGTGACACTGATTCAAGGATGGAGGCTTTGTTGTCCAAACTGGTAAAGGGTCAGTAAAATCAGGAAACTTGCCTTAATGAGATTAAGGCAGACATTTCAGGGTTAACCCAGAAGGTAGAGTCGCATACAACTGTGATAAAGTAATTAGAGCAGCATTTTGGACAAATGTCTGCAATCTTAAATTAGAGGCACTCGGAACCCTTCAATCAACACAGTGTAGAATCCTTAAAACAAAGGTCATTTTCCTACTATCTCTACTCGGAGTGGTAAGGAAACTGTTTATTCCCCTATGCCTACTGTTAATGAGCTAAAGAATGCTACTGTTGTGGTTGATGATACACCTGAAATAGAGTCAAAAAAGGCTACAGGTGTTGATGATGAGAATGAGAATGACAAAGGTAAGGGAAAGGCCGATGAGCCTATAGTGAAGCAAATTCTATGACCTCTCCCATATTTTCTACAGAGACTAAAATAGAAGAAGTAAGAAGGGAAGTTCAAGAAGTTCATTCCTATTCTGAAGGAGTTGATCTTGAATATACCTCTTCTTGAGGCTCTTGAGCATATGCCTCGATATGCCAGGTTTTTGAAAGAGTTGATGATGAAGAAGAGAGTTGTGAGTTTTAAGGATGTCAGTGGATTACAATTATATAGTGGGGTTAATACAAAATCTCTGGCACAAAAGAAGGGTGATCCTGAAGCATTCACAATTCCATGCACTATTAGGACATACAGGTTTTTCAGAACATTGTGTGCCTTGGGAGCCAACATTAATTTGATTCCAGTGGTTGTGTTTAAATATTTGGGTTTGAGCCCTCTAAAACCTACATCTATGTGGTTGTTGATGGCAAACCGTACAATAAAAAATCCCGTGGGAATATCATTTAATGTTTTGGTGAAAGTAGATAACTTTATTTTTTTGTTTGATTTTGTTATCCTAGATTATTAGGTTGACTTTGGTTTTCTCATAATCTTGAAGAGACCGTTCATCGACACAGGTAAAGCGATGGTATATATGGAGAAAGGGGAGATCAAGTTTAGAGTGAATGATGAGGAAGTCACATTTAACCTTCGTAGAACTATAAAACAACTAACTAATATGAGGATGGTGTTGGTTATTAATTCTTTTGATGATCAAGAAGGTCACTCTTTCGGTTACCTTGATGAATTATGAGCAATTAAGGTATCCACATCGTGCCACAATGTTAAATCAAGCAGTGGATGAGGAGAAACCCAAGGGCCTGTTGGTAAATTCTGAGTAACCAACATAGACATGTCATGACGCAATGTTAAATCAAGTGCTAGGTGGGAGGCAACCCATTATTTTAGTGTTCATAATTTCTTATTTTTTGTAGTTATATACCATAAGAAGCAGCTTGGAACACGGTAAATGATTGCTAAGTTCAGAAACATTCCAGGTAAGGGGACTGATTGACCCACGCATGGTGGTCATATGTCCCTCTTGGGCCAGGTAAGTTGTGCATTGAATGTTAAAGAAAAAGTTTGAGGATTTTTGTGGATCTCTAAACTTTAATTTGCAAATTTAATTATGATGTAGTAAGTACCACTTATGACCTCAGAATTAGTACAATATGTGTCAGAACGAAAAGTCAAGAGGTTAGGAAAAAGCCAAAAAAATGAGGGTAACCTTTGGTGGGGCACCTACGAGCCTAGGTTCCACATACGCCCCGTAGGTGGTGCCATAAGTGACCTATTTTTGGGGTCCCGTTTTTAAAATTTGGGCATAACCTAACTCTAAATGGCCCAAAATCGGCCTAGTGTTATTTAAGCAGCCTAATCGTATCCTAAACCACATTAAACTCAGAATTTCAAACTCCCTCTCAAATTCAAACTCCCCAACTTCCTCTATACTTTATATAGGACAAGAACTCTGCTTTTGCTCGGTACCAACTTGTCCAATTTCACATATTACACATTCAAGCTAGGGTTTCTCTTCATCATTTCACATTTCACTTCAGATTTTTCAAATCAAAGGTAAAATACTTGGCTCCTAATAGTGTTATCTTGTAATAAACTAGACATAAGTAAGTTGGCATGTTCAATTGCTTACAAAATATGTAGAAGCCAACAAACTTGTGTGTTGGAGACTAGAATTAGCCTAAAAGCCAAAAGTGGTGCATTATTCTTGAACAATCTCTTTATGATCATGCCCTAATGGAAGAAGAAATTGAAAAGGTTTAGTAAACCTAAAAGTCTTGCATTCTACATACGTTTTTGAATTATGATTCTAGTTATATGTTCAAATATTGGACTTTCTTAGACTGAGTAAAGGTTATAGGGATGAAAAATTTAGGAAAAATTTGAAGTTTTATAATTTTAAGTTTTTTTTTTCAAATTTTGCAGTCCCTTACTCTCTTTTAGGAACTAACACTTGGTTTTTTGGGTACTATGGCACCAAAGAGTTCCAACAAGAAGGCAGGACCATCAAGGTGACGGGATGAGTCCCTCGAGCATATTGGCTCAGTGGAGGAGTACCCTATTTCCTGACTAGAGTAGCACGCCCATGTACTAAATCTCAAAGACAGGCTACAACCAAGAGTATTTGTAGAGCCACTTTAGGCATCTAGCTCCCAACACGAACACAGAGGGTTAGACAACCCATATCTACTTGGGTTGGTGCCTATCCAGAGGCTAGTAGACCAGTTTACAAGCCAAGGATAAAGTCGACTAAGGTGTCACCTCCACACTCTTCCTATTCTAAGGAGGTAGAGTTTAACCTACTAGTAGAGAACCCCCAAACTGAGGAGAGGTCAAAGTATGAGTCTGTAGCAGTAGCTCCTAGGCTATCTTCTATAATACTCAGTCTAAGAAGGGTACAACCCAGACATCACATCAAGTGCCAGCACCAAGCACATAGCCACCTTCCCAGACTAACCATACTTTTGACCCTAATTGCATATTGATTGATCCTATGTACTATGGTGAACTTAAGGTGGTGTGTTGAGGAGTTAAGAATAATTTATGAGCGAGATAGCTTTGTGACTGGTACTGGTTGGACCAATAGGACTATTTGAAAAGAGAGATGGATTAATTTATCTAATTTATCTGGAGCACCACTTTTATGGGTTGCATTTGATCGGTATCAGTTGAGGTGGATGACTAGACCCCAGGGTGCATATAGCTAAGCATTGGTTCAGGAGTTTTATGCCTCCTAATAGCTATAGTATCTTTGACTACACCTCGAGGTAGTAGAAATACAAAGTACCCTAGTTAAAGCAGACACTGGAGAGAGATGTCATGATTGATATTTCAGCGGTCGCCATCCGTTGAGCTCTCTTTGCCCACAATTATGTAGCTTTGGTATCCACTACAGAGTGTGATTTTATATTGACATTTATGGAAGATAGATACTATATTAGGGATGTTGATCATAAAAGATAGAGTTTAGAGTTAGCGAGATGGATAGCCCATTATAGTTTAGACCTTGGTGAGGCAGTCTCTGGATTAAGGGAAAATGAGTGATTAAGAAGGCAATGCTGAATTTTGCCCCAAAGTTTTAGTGGATGGTTGTTTGTTATCGATTATGTACATATGTTGTAGACAACTTGCTTACATGGGATGGTGTTGCATTAATTTTGTGTCTGATGGCTAGATATGATATAAACTGGCACCCATTATCAGGTATGAACTACATGAGTGAGATTTTGGTGAGTTGACTACATTATACTTTTTTTGTCTTGTCCAACAGTTATACAATGAGGCTGGCGTACCTAATGTTCTAAGTGTTGACCACAGAGTTAAGGCTATGGGTGCGTTCTAGATGAGTTTGATCAAGGATCCGGCAAACCTAATCCGTACCTAGAGAGCCCGTAGGCCTCTGATAGTTACTCCGACCCAGTCTAAGGGCCTATCAGTTCCTATAGACCCTAATGATAGATAGGGTGTTTAGGCAGTTACGTGTATGGAATTTGAGATGGGCGAGTAAGGAGAGGCATCCAAGATGAGAATTCAAGGGGAAGGGATACCGGCCACGTCTACTTTAGCCCTGACTTTCACTTTTGAGTTAGTTGGTCTATCTTTTAGGACCCTTTGACCCACTGCCACTTCTACAGGTCTAGGCTTTATTATGGTACCTCAAGACTTCTTACAGTACCTGGTAGATAGGAAGGATGAGACCATAGTCTGGTTGATTGAGGTAGAGTCTGAGATTACCACATTACATGAGCAGATTCGACCTTAGGTCTAGACAACTTTGGAGAGTGCAGAGACTCGGATTTAGGCTGATATGACGAATGAGATAATAGATATGAGGGATGAGTTACATGGTCGTATTTATTCTTTTGAGAGAAGATTATAGGCATGATTTGATGATATTGAAGAAATTAAGAATATTAATGCTAATAAGTTAAAGTTTTTCTTCAGTATGATTTCCACAGTACATCTATGTGTGTATTTATACACGACAAAGGATCAAAGACAAAAAGTCCTTCATTCTATCTATCAGTATTGTTTAAGTCTATCACAACTATACTAATATTACATAACGTGTCCACATACAAGACTAGATCTTAGGTTGCTAATATATACAATACTAATTAGTAACTATCAAGGATTCCTAATCCATCTCTAATCAGGTTTTATTTCATCCCCTGTCAAGGTGGAGTTGAGGTAATAAGGTACAATGCCGAGCTTGGTCCATAAATTATGAAACTGAGTCTTTGACAATGGTTTAGTGAATATGTCTGCTACCTGATGCAGCGAGGGGATAAACTTCGTCACCATAGCTCCTTGGACAACTCTTTTGCGCACAAATTAGTAGTCAATCTCCGCATGTTTTATAAGAGCATGTAAAACTGGATTAGCTCTTAGGTAAAGGTCACTAATATTATTTGTGAAGAGTAGTGGGGGATGGATATGGGAAATGCCAATCTCTTTTAATAAAGGGGTCACCCAAGTAATTTCTGCAGCTTGAAATGCTAATGATCGATATTCAGCCTCGGTTCTAGACTTAGCTACTATAACTTACTTCTTTGAAGACCAGCTGATGCAATTAGATCCAAGAAAAACACACAAGCCTGAAGTTGATCGTTGAGTTAGTGGAAACCAGCCCAATCATTATTGGAGAAGATTACTAAGTTAAGAGAGGACATGGTGGAGATACAGAGGGCTAACTGAGATATGTCTTTGATATATCAAAGCAAATGTTTGATGCTAGACCACTATGTAGAGGTAGTGCATTGTATAACTTGAAATAATAGGTTAACCATATGGGAACTATTTGTATGAGTGAGAGTCAAGTATTTCAAAGCTCCAACAAATCTTTGATATTCAGAGGCATAAATTTGTAAACCAGAAGAGTAATGAAGGCAATGTTTTAGTGAAAGAGGCATTTGGATGGCCCGTGAATCATCCATATTGGTGTATTTAAAAAGATTAGATACATATTTTCTTTGGCTTAGAAATAGACCATCCGTATCACGGTGGACTTTAATGCCAAGAAAATAGTGAAGGTTTCCCATATCTTTCATAGAAAAACATGACTGAAGCTTGTGGATGAGCATAGATAGACATGAAGAGTTATTTCCAGTTAGAATTATATCATCGACGTAGAGGAGAAGTAAAATAGTACTTGCTGATGACTGAAGCACAAATAAGTATGGGTCAGCTTTACTACATATGGAGCCAACATTAAGTAAATAGGAACTAAACTTGTGAAACTATGTTTTAGGAGCTTGATTTAGGCCATGAAGAGCCTTTTTGACCAAACAAACATGATTCGGGAAAATATGATCTTTGAAGCCTGGTGATTGTTCCATATGTACAGTTTGCCTAAGATTACCATGTAAAATGTATTTTTAACATCTAGTTGTTTAAGCTCCCATTTTAGTGTGTTGAAATGGCTAAAACAAGTCTGACGGTCATAGCTTTTACCACGGGTCTAAAGGTTTCATCAAAGTTGACACCTTATATTTAATTATATCCCTTCACAAGTAATCGAGCCTTAAAGTATTCAACAGACCCATCAAACTAAAGTTTAGTCTTGAAAACTCATCGTGAGCTAACAACATTCATATGAGGTTGTCATGGAACCAACACCCAGTCCTATTTGATTTTAATGCATTAAGCTCATCATGCATGGCAGCCAACCAATGAGGTTTATATAAATCTATTTTAATGGACTTTGGTTCAACAATATCAGGGTGAATAGAAGTCTACAAGAAAGTATGAAACGTAGGATTAGATATGGCATGAGTATTTATTCTTGTGGGCATATGATGGGTGTTATCAGTGGGCTGTTAGATGAGGACTTGATCATAAACATTAGTAGGTTGTTTAGTTAAGGCTGGTAATTCCACAAAAAGGTTGATACCAGGAATGTTGGAGAGATCAAGTTGCATAGAGATGTTTACAAAATGCTTTGAAGAGGACGATGTGCTACTGTCATAAGAAGATGGGTTGCTTGGAGTTGCATAAAGTTGTTTCGAGGATGCTTTATGGGATACAGTGATGGAAGTACCACACTATGTAGGCATTAGGCTAGTTAACACCGTGTCGACTGGATATAGCAACTGTGATTCAGAGGAGTTTACCAGTTGTACTAGTGATGAAGCATGTAGGTATGCTACTTGAAGGCCTAAACATGATGTTTAAGTATCAGGAGGAATTTTCATAGAGGGTTGCTCAACCTTATGATCCAAAAAATCATGGAATGTAGAAAGATGGGAATTGTTAGAATCTGCATTCAAAGCATCACTAGTAGACACATAAGGTAAGATAAGTTCATCAAAAATCACATGTCTTGAGATAAAAACCTTCTTTGTTTGAGGGTGATGGCGTCTATAGCCTTTGTGAAGTAGACTATATCCTATGAACACACATAGAAAGGTTTTGGGTTGAAACTTATGCTTATTATGTCCTTTCAGGTATGGAAAGCACCTGCAGCCAAAAACCTTTAATGTGTTATAGTCTGGTATTTTCACATATATCTTAGAAAATGGGGATTGCATGCTGATATTAGGTGTATTTATGCATTCTAGTGTCATTATTCTAGTCTTTTTACCCTTGTTTTGAGGATGATTCTATGCTATATGGGTTGATTATGATATAAATGTGTATGAAAGTGTTAAATAATGTTTTGTTAAGGTTCCAAGTGAATTTCAAGTAAGTTGGTACTTCATAGAGTAGATTAGAGTTCATTAGAGAAAACTAGTCTTTCTAGCTCGTACTTGTGGATTGTCTAGTATATCTTGTTGTATTATATTGTGTTATATGTGTTACTTAAGGTTTTAAATGTGTTATTATATGTGTAACAAAGTTTTATGAGTGTACAAAGTTCAAATGAGTCAAGGAAAGAGTTGAAACTTGAAGTGAAAGATCATGGAAATTTGCCTAGTCTAAGCTCTTGTTTTTTATTCATCGTTGTGAATATAGTGTTGTTTGTACCTCTAATTCGTGTGGTGTGTTATTGTAGGAAACTTTATGATCTTAATATTATGATATATAGGATGGAAAATCACTGGAAAGACACCACAAGACAAGGGATGAAAGGAAGAAGGACCAACACTTAACCAAAATTCGGAGGAAAAATTCCAGAGAAGGCGTACGATTAGCGTATGAGGCATGCTCTTTTCCTATGTAATAGAGGGTTTGACGCACTCCCCATTCCATATTAATAGAGGTTTCGACATATGTTCCACTCCACACCTGGGTGTTCTAAGCTAAATCGACTCCTACACGGACTTGGTTTTCTCCTATGCTATATATACATGTTGTATCACATTTTTAAATATCTTTTGACATATTTTTGAGATAAAGGGGATGCTATTACTTCATTTTTAGGTTTTAATTAATTTTATTTAGTTCACACATATTTTTAGTCGTTAATGACAACCTTGTGATTACGATTATGACTATGCATGGCTAAACACCCTTTTTCTGAGGTTGAAGCCAAGAACATGATTATTATTACTATGGATTAAGTTTGTTTTCTTTGCTTATCACTATTGGTTGTCTTTTTATTTTTGTTTTAATTATTTTGAGGATTGATCACCCTTAAAATACATATATTGTCGACCTTGTGAACTCGGGAGAGAGAATAGGGAGATAGAACAGAGGAATAAGTAGAGTATGGTTTGTATTTCTTTATGAAATAAAGAATTCAAATTAGTATCTAGGATAGGGATGTACTTAGATACCGTACTTGATTCACATGTAGGATGATATTTGTAAAGAATTTAAGTGAACTATTACATCCCCGCTCAACGATATAGTTGTAAGGTTCAACTTAGATAAAGGATTAGAGGTTGGGAAACCATAATCAAGTAATTAACCCTACGAATCAACAATCAAGATAAGCAAGTTAACGAATGAAATTCAATAGCATAATATGATTTTTCAGATTCTTCAGCCCTGGGTTTTCTCCTATTATTTCTCTCAAGACCTTTACTTTCTACATTGTTTAGTTTTAGTTTATAGTTTCCAAACTCTTTATTTGGTTACTCTCGTATCAATTGGATCTAAATTGTGAACTGAAATCAAATCATTGCTAAATCAAGGCTTTGTGGGATCGATACTTGGCTTTAATTAGGCCACTATTTTACTTGATAAGACCACGTACACTTGCGTGTATGCTTGGACGCTGTCAAGTTTTTGGGGTTGTTGCTGGGGACTTATATTTTTGTAATTTTTTATTTTAGTTTTATCTTTAGATTTATTTGATGTTTTAACACTTGGTCTTGGTTTTGTTATTGCAGGAAATAGGTTTTTAGGTTGATAAGCTAGCGAAGGAACGGGAGTTGGTAGAACTAAGCTCCAAACATATGCAAGACTTTCACCAATACAGGAGAGAAGCAATCCTTCTCCCGAGGATTCCTCAAATCAAAGAAGACCGAGAGAATACTGTTCCAATGGCTGAAGAAAACCCAGCTTAAAGGACAGTTAGGAAAGTGGTTGTCCTACTTCCGACGAACTTGACTTCCCCAATTCAAAGATTGGTAGCTAGGGGGAATTTTAAGTTAAAACACAACATGGTGCAGCCTCTTATTAGCAGTGGATAGTTTGCATGGCTTTCATACGAGGATCCACAAGTCCACTTGCAAACCTTCATTGAGCAAATTGAGACATTCACTCTGACTTGGGTGAGCCCAGATTATGTGAGGCTGACACTATTTCCCCATTAACTTTTGGGGTATCTCAAAGGTGTTTGAATACAGAGCCGGCCAATTCAATTACATCATAGAATGACTTAGTCATAGAGTTCCTCATCAGATTCTTTCCATCAGGCAAGATTGCAAGACTTCATAGTAATATTGTTAGCTTAAAATAGAAGCCTGATGAAAACCTTTATCATGCTTGGGAACATTTCAAGGCTCTTTTTTGGGATTGTCCACACCACCAATAGTCCAATGAGGTACTTTCTCATACTTTTGTAGAAGCTCCTAATCACAATACAAAGATTTTACTAGATTCAGCCATGGGTAGTCAAGCGTTGTACATATTATTGAACCGCATAGCACAAGGAAATCTAGAGTGGCATTCAGATTCTAGAAGTACCACAAAAAGAATTGCGGGCGTATTGAAGGTGGACTATTTCACAACCTTATCAGCATAAGTTTTTGCATTACAAAATTTGATCAACACATTATTCAGCAGCATGAAGTTGAGAATCGCACAACCTACAGCCACAATTAATGTTGTCCAATAAGCTACAGTTTAGTGTAAGGTATGTGGAAATAGTAGTCATGCAGCAGCCATGTGTACTTCAAATCCAAAATCTATGATGTATGTAGGTAATTCTCAAAGGCCAAATTATGGTAATCCTAAAACATGAAGTGGAAAAATCAGCCATCAAATCGGTCATGGAATGCTCCACAGCCACAGGCAAAACCAAATTAGCCAACTAGCAATATGGAGGAGATGATGAAATAGGTCTTGGCTAATCAGGCACAGTTTGCTGTAGACTTAAAAAATTTGCAAGCAGCCACACAAAGTTTAGAGATGCATGTGGAAAAAATCAGAAATCATTAAATACTAGGCCACAAGGTGGTTTGCCAGCTGACACAGAAAAACCAAAGCAAGTTATGGCAATCACCTTGAGAAGTGGTAAAGAGCTATAAGTAGAATCTCCCAAGGCAATAAAGGAGGTAGATGCTGATATGGTGACCCAACAGGTAAATGACAACATTGCTGAGCATTCAAGGAAGTTTGAGTACATAAAAACGAAAGTTTTAAACCATAAGTGAAGAAGACACTGCCATTACCTTTTCCTTAGAGGCAATTTAAAGCAAAGGAGGATACAATGTTCAAAAAGTTCTTTGACACATTCAGAGAGCCTCATATTAATTTACCTCTTTTAGATGTTTTGCAGAGTATTCCAAAATATGCAAAGTATGACAAAATATGCAAAGTACTTGAGGGATATGGTGGCTAAAAAGGTGAAATTGTAGGATGTGGGAGCTATAACACTCACTGAAGAGTATAGTGCTATGATAACATAAAAAATCCCTAAGGAATTGAAAGATAAGGGAAAGTTTGCAATCCCTATTCAAATTAGGAGTAAAGCGGTCCATGCACTGAGTGACTTAGGGGCAAGCATAAATTTGATACCCCAATCGCTGTTTAAAATACTAGGCTTCGGAGAACCGAGACCGACCACCGTGGTGTTACAACTGGCAGATGGGATGTTTACACATCCTGATAGAATAATTGAAGATGTCCTCATTAAGGTTGGTAAATTCATTATATCTACTGACTTTATTATTCTTGATTTTGAGGCAGATGAATAGGTACAAATTATCTTAGGGCATCCATTCTTAGCCACTGGTAGGGCCTTAATTGATGCTATAGAAGGCACGCTCAAGATAAGGATATATGATCAAGAGGTATTATTTGATGTTTACAAAGCACCCAATGTAATATCCCAAGTTAAAGATTTATGTATGATTAATGTTATTGAAGGGGATAAGTGTGGGGTGGTTGATCTACAAAAGACCTCTTCAGAATACCTGATTGAGCGGTCTAGGAATCCAATATTTCCCAACATGATAAAGGTTAAAGAAAAGAGAGATGTGTACTTTGAGAGTGCATACTCAAGAGGTCAGAAACGAATGAAGAAATGGCTCCCAAAAGGGAGTAAAAGGGTGAAGGAATATGGTTAAGTTGAGTTGGGTTATGCCGCGACACTAAATCAGGTGCTGCTTGAGAGGCGACCCAAGTTAATTAGGTATGTTTTCTTTTTAGTTTTTTAATTTTTATTTCACATATTTTTTCTTTTTGGTTAAGTCATAGGTTGAGGGGAAGTCTGAGTACCGTAAACTTGAGCTAAGAAGCATGGAAGAAACTGAGTGTGAGGTCCCATGGATCTCCTTTATGTGTAAAAATGCTACTAGCTAGGCCTAGAGGCCTCGGGGAGTATTTCTATCTCTTACTTTAAATTCACTTTGGGGACAAAGTAGATTTTTAAGTGTGGGGTGGGGAAATTTTCCAAATTTTGGCTCAATATAAAATTTTTTAGGTTAGGAATAAGTGAGATATTTGAGTTAGTGCCATTTTTTATTACATGATGCAAGAGGGTTTGTTTGCAATAGTATGTTGATTCATGTGAATTACTATTTTTTAGACTCTTAGGCGCTTGTTTGTGACTCTTGTACTAGTTGGCTTAATTTTGAATTTGTGCTATTATTTGGTTGGGAGTCTATGATAATCCTATTGAATTAAGCATGTACCATATGAGTGTGAGATTTTTGTATATTCCTAGTTGCATATGATGTCTAGAACTTTATCGGAGTGTGTGTGAAGCGAAATAAAGAATGTGGGTTTAGGAGATGATATAGGCATTTTTTTGATAGCCTTGTTTTATACCTTCTATTTGTCCTACCCGTGTGCATTATACTAGTTAACCCCTATTGAGCCTTTAGCATTTTATTTGGCAACCTCATAAGTAGCCTAAACCCTTCTTTGATAGATCATAATTTGATCCAAAGAGCTCCTAAGTATTTTAATGAAAAATTTAATTAGTAAGGAGTTTGAGAAATTAAGGAAGAAAAAGGTGAAATTGATGCCCAAAGGTAATTGTTATTCGTTTTTATAATTGATGTGTGGTGGATGGATGTAATATAATTTTTGCTAAAAATATTTCCATAATTGTGAAAAAGAAAAAAAATTAATTCTTGTGGTAGCAAATTATGCATCCACCAAGTGTTTGTGAAAATGCTTAAAAGAGATGGGGTAAAAACAAAAGGTATGGATGAGTGAATAAGTGTAACTTGGTTGTTAGAGAGTGATTTTAAACTTATAATGTAGTGTATTAAAGCGCTTAGAGAGGTTAAGCATTATTCACAAATAGTTCCTACCCATTCCTTAGCCTACATTACAACCCGAAAAAATTCTAATTGATCCTAAGTTTTACATTTTGATATTAGTGGAGCATTACACTAAGGGAAATCCTATGGTTCATTGTGTGTAATTTGTGAATTCTTTGTGAGAGTGAGCGTAATTTGATACTTGTACCCATCATATTGTGAATTGCTTAATTATGAGTGGCTTTGGGTAACTCTCTTATTGTGAGTGGCTATGGATAACTCTCTTGTTGTGAGGGTAACATGTTTGATGAATGTGGGTGATTTTTATGATGTCCTTGATTGAGTAATATACATGATTTTTCCACTAGGTGAGTCAATTCTTGAGGTTAAGATGTTTTGGAGTAGTGTTCATAAGCTTTCAATTGTGTAAATAACATGCTTAGTGTAGTAACTTGTATTATGTGTAGTCATTGTAGTGCTAGCTTGGGTTTCTTGCATTTAGTAGTAGTGTAGAGTCTCCTTAGTTGATGATGATTATAGTTTAGAGTTGTTCGAGGATGAACAAGGCTTTCAGTGTGGGGTGGTGATATTGGGTGTATTTATGCATTCTAGTGTCACTATTGTAGTATTTTTAGCCTTATTATGAGGATGATTCTATGATATATGGGTTGATTATGAGATAAATGTGTATCAAAGTGTTAAATCAGGTGTTTATAATGTTCCAAGTGAATTCCAATTAAGTTGGTACTTCAAAGAGTAAATTAGAGTTCAATAAAGAAAACTAGTCTTTCTAGCTTGAGCTATTGTCTTGTCTAGTCTATCTTGTTGGATTCTATTGTGTTCTATGTGTTCCTTAAGGTTTTAAATGTGTTATTGTATATGGAACAAAGTTTTAGGAGTGTACAAAGTTCAAATGAGTCAAGGAAAGAGTTGAAACTTAAAGTGAAAGATCATGGAATTTGCTTAGTCTAAGTTTTTGTTTTTGATTCATTGTTGTGGATATAGTGTTGTTTGTACCTATAATTCGTGTGGTGTGTTCTTGTAGGATACTTTATGAGCTTAATATTATGATATATGGATGATATAGAGGCTAGAAAATCATTGGAAAGACACCACAAGATAAGGGATGAAAGGAGGAAGGACCAACACTTAACATAAATTCGGAGGACAAATTCTAGAGAAGGCGTGCGGAGGATGCTCTATTCCTATGGAATATAGGGTGTGAAGCATGCCCCATTCCATAGGAATATAGGGTGCGACTCATGCTCCACTCCACACCTAGGCATTTCAAGCTAAATCGACTTCTACACGGACTTGGCTTACTCTTATGGTTTATATATATATTGTATCACGTTTTTACATATCTTTTGACATATTTTAGAGATCAAGGAGCTGCTACAACTTCATTATTAGGTTCTTATAATTTTATTTAGTTCATACATATTTTAAGTCATTAATTACAACCTTGTGATTATGATTATGACTATGCCTGGCTAAACGTTATTTTTCCGGGGGTTGAAGCCAAGAACATAAGTATTATTGCTATGGATTAAGTTTGTTTTCTTTACTTATTTGTTTTCTTTACTTATCACTATTAGTTGTTTGTTTATTCTTGTTTTAGTTATTTTTAGGATTGATCACCCTTAGAATACATATATTATCAACCTTGTGAACTCGGGAGAGGGAATAGGGAGATAGAACATGGGAATAAGCAGAGTATAGTTTGTATTTCTTTATGAAATAAAGAATTCAAATTAGTATCTAGTACAGGGATGTACTTAGATACCATACTTGATTCACACCTAGGATGATATTTGTATAGAATTTAAGTGAACTATTACATCCCCGCTCAATAATGTAGTTGTAAGGTTCAACTTACATAAAGGATTAGAGGTTGAGAAACCATAATCCAGCAATTAACCCTATGAATCAACAACCAAGATAAGCAAGTTAACGAATGAAATCCAATAGCATAATATGATTGTTGAGAGTGCTTCAACCCTGGGTTTTCGCCTATTGTTTCTCTCAAGAACTTTACTTTCTGCATTGTTTAGTTTTAATTTACAATTTCCAAACTCTTTATTTGGTTACTCTTGCATCAATTGAATCTAAATTTTGAACTGAAATCAAATTGTTGCTAAATCAAGTCTCCGTGGGATTGATGCTTGGCTTTAATTAGGCCACTATATTACTTGATAAGACCACGTACACTTGCATGTGTGCTCGAGCGCTGTCACATACTCAATATAGAGGTAGTCATTCTATTAATTAAAAAGGTTGCAGTCATAAATGCTTCAACCCAAAGGAACAACAGAAGATTTGTAGTAAAGAGTAGAGTCAATCCCGTCTCAACAATGTATCTATATTTTCTTTAAGCTATTCCATTTTGTTCTGGAGTATGAGGACAAGAAACTTTCCTTTTGATACCATTCTGAGCCAAGTAATTTATAAAATCCAAACTGTTGAATTCACCACCTCCATCGCATTGAAACACTTTAAGTTTTCTTGAAAACTGATTTTCTACTAATTTGTAAAAGTTCAAACAAATGGGTAGAAGATTAGATTTCTTCTTTATAGGATAAATCCAAGTAAATTGTGTACAATCATCAACAAAAATAACATAGTATTTTATTCCTTGCGAAGAAACAACAGGGGGTGGTCCCCATAAATCACTATGTATTTGTGCTAATGGCTCAAGATTCCTTTTATTTGAAGTTTGAAAGGGTAGCTTACAACTTTTTCCCATTTGACAACTACTACAAAATTTTTTTTTCTTATTCCGAGTCTTAACATCAATCATCTTATTACTATGCATAAAATTAAGAATTCTTGAATGTGGGTGTTCGAGTCGTTGATACGAAATAGTGTAAGAGTTCTTATCGACTTTCATAGTTGTTAAAGGTTTATGTATGCTTTCTTAAAAAGCATACAAAATTCCTGCCTTCTATTCCCCTTTGCCAGAACTGTTCATGTTGTCTTGTCCTTAACCATAAAACCTTTATCAGTAAATTCAAGAGAGCAAGCATTATCTTGAACAAATTTACTAACTGAGATAAGATTCTTTTTGATCTTAGGAACAATAAAAACATCTTTTAAATAGGTTCTCTCCAATATTTTTATTGCCTATGTGTGTGATCGATAATGTATTACCATTAACTACCATAACCAAATCACTTCCATTAAATGGAGATGAATTCGTAAGAGTACCTGTGTACCATGTGATTTGTAGTACCCGAATCCATGTAAAGATGATTATCTTGTTGATCAGCAAGTGATATACTTGCTAAAGCCTGGGGTACTTCTTGTTGTGCCTGATAAGAATAATCCCATCCATAGAAACAAGAGAGCATCGTATGATTATTCCTTCCATAGATCTGACAAGCATTATTCTTTAAGTTATCTTTCGTTGGATTCTATCCCTTTGGATTTTGTCCAATGGATTGTGTATTATATTGCCTTTGATTGAAACCTCCTCTGTTTCTATACCTCTTTGATTTCCTCGTCCCCTAAATGAATTTCCACGACCTCTTCCTTAAGTATTTTGTGCCATGAAAGCCAAAGTTGAATCATAATTAGATTGTGTTGTTTGTTTCTCTCCTTCTTTCCTTATGTCAAACCCTCTTAAGGCACTCACAAATTGACTATAAGTGGGATATGGTGGTTTAACCAATATTACCGTGCAAAGGGTCTTGTATTTACTCCCAAGACCTCAAGCAAAATTAATTACTTGACTATCTTCATCTAGTGGTTTTCGAATAGCCATGAGACTATCACAAATTCCCTTAAATTCTTTGATATACTTTTCAATGGACCTGGAACCTAGTTCGACAGTTTAAGTTATTGCTTCAACTGAAATTCTTTATCTTTGCTTGCTTGTAGGTAGGTGTCCTAAAGGCAATCCCATTTTTGTTTTGTGGTTGAGAATCCTATAATGAAGAACATTGGCTCTTCTGTCATTGTTCTAGACAACCATCTTCTAACAAGAACGTCATGATCCTGTTATTCAGTGAATTCAGGATTTGGTTTGATTTGTTTCTTCTCATTTTCTACAGTCTCAGATGGAGGGTCGTCCTTAATAATATTGTCAATTTTCAAGGTCTGCATAAGCTAAAATATTTGTGTCCTCTAAACCAGAGACTTCGAAGGTTTCAACTTTATTGTACAGATTGAAATAAGTTAATAAAGTGAAATGGGTGAAAAGGCTAAGGCAGTATTGGACGAAGATTCCATGGCTGTTTGGAACAAAGAGAAACTTCAGGATCTTTTTAATTGTCCCTAGCTCTGATACCATGAAGAAATTAAGAATATTAATTCTAATGAGTTAGAGATTTTCTTTAGTATGATTTTCATGGTACATCTATGTATGTATTTATACACGACAAAGGATCAAAGATAGAGAGTCCTACATGCTATCTATCAGTATTGTTCAAGTCTATCACAACTATGCTAGTACCACATAACGTGTCCACATACAAGACTGCATCTTAGGCGGCTAGGATATACAATACTAATTAGTTACTATAAAGGATTCCTAATCCATATCTAATCAGGCTCTCTTTTATATATTGAGGCACTTGATGTAACGGGGATTAGGGGGAGGTGTCTACGTTATATACTAAGGTACACTTTCTCACCAAGAGTCATATTCTATCCATTCTTCCAGAGATCCCCTTATTTGCCCAGTCGATGCCACCACGTCGACCTAGGTATTTAAATTTGTTTGTTGAGAAGGAGCTAATCCTCGGAGGTGGGACCAACATAGAGAGAGATAATGACCCGTAGAATCCTAATATGCCATATGACTAGGCCTTGAAAAGGACCACCCATGAGTTGATAGAGTCGACATTTGTTGATAGCAGAAGCATGTTGATCTAGCTGCGAGTGCATCCTCTAGTAATGCATTGCCACCACCACTGCCTCCGTCAGTTGAGATATCCCTTGAGGGGGACAATCATGGCTCCTAGTGCATCCTCGGTATGTCTTTATTCCCCTTACTTTATATTATTTACGTGTACTTGGGATAATGCATCATCTTTTAGGTAGGGGTGGGGTATACCATAGCCGCCATAGGTTTTTGTTGACATGATTTTTTTCTTATCTGCGGCAATAGGGCTGTAGAACCCACATGTCTAGGGTAATTTTATGTCGTACTATGTTTTGTTTCGTATTATGTCATGTTTTTGTGTAACTAGGAGATTTTTGAGTTTCTAGGGCAGTTGATGTACTTTGTTTTTAATTTTTGAGAAAAATGATACCCCTCTAAAATTTTATTTTTGAACTGTGTGATGTGTATATATGTATGACCATTGTGAATATTATTATTTTATTAGAATTAGGGACATAATAATCAAAGCTAACAGTTACATAAACTGACTAGGTAGTAGCTTGTGATGCAACCCTATGGTAATTTATAAATCGTGCTTTATTTTGGAGTCTTTTCTAAATTTATATATTATTTATTTGTTATGCATAATGAAATTTAACTATTCTAATTTATATATTTTGAGATAAGAGACAAGAAAACTTAACTGCTAATGCATGTAACACACAAAATAAAATAATTTAAAGTTACATTAGAGAAATGTGAAGTAATAAAAATATTGTAAGACAAAAATACAGATTGAAAATAGGTTGGGGGATTTGAATTAATTAAGTAATTAAAAAATAGTAGGAAAATATATACACTATAGATAGGTAGTGAGAATTTGAATTAATTTTGAGAATATAATGAATTAATTAGATATACTGGGTATGTTATTTTTTTCCTAATGAAGTAATTAGATAATACATATATAACTATCGATAAATTTTAAATAAAAGTGATGAGGAAAGAATAAAAGTTTAAAAGTTAAAATAATTAATATTAAGAATTTGAAACATTTAAATTGTAAACAACACAATAAAGAAAAATATAAATCATAAAAGTTTTTTCACAATTACATGGTTGTTTTTACTCATATAGATTTGATTAAAACTTAAGGTATGGGCAAACGGCGGTGGAGGATATCTTTAAATTGTTAATAGTATAATTTAAAAAATATGAAACATAATTTTTTTCGAAAAAGGCTCAAAATAACTCCTGAACTATCTGAAATAGCTCAAAAATGTCCCTCGTTAGATTTTTGGCTCAAAAATACCCCTCCGTTAAATATTTGGCTCAAAAATACCAATCCCTCTAACGGAATTCAGAAAGGATCAAAAATACCCCTGAATTATCTGAAATGACTCAAAAATACCCCTCTGTTAAATATTTGGCTCAAAAATACCCCTCCCCTTAACGAAATTCCACCGAGCATGCCACCTAGATAAAAAAAAAAACTACGTGACTATGCCACATTACCATCCACATGTAAAATGTTAGTATTTTTTAATTATATGACATTCCTTTCTTCTTTATTTTTATTTTTATTTAAAAACGTCAGTGAAATGGACAGAACTTACACGGCTTTTAAATTTTTAATCAAAGTAGACAAATAGTGGTAACATAATATTTTTTTTTTGAAAAAATTTATTAAATGTAACATCGCTATTATCAAATTCCTTTGATCATCTAAAAAACAAGTCTTTTCCTGTTAATAGGTTTAAAAGTGTGAAACCCAACAAAAGAGTCTTATTAAATTGATAAACCCATTAATTATTAGGCCAGTATAAAAAGTTAAAATTAATATTTACTCGTAAAAGTAACAAATTTCAAACTAAACTTCAAATTAGTTACTCAAAAGATGTGTTTGGCTTTGCTAGCTTTTACTCAAAATGTTTATGTTAAAATGATTTAATAAACACCTCCTCTAATCTAAAATTAATGAATCTTTGAATGTGGCACACATCTTCAAAAAGTTAATGAATGACATAATTAAAGAATAATTTATCAATATTAAGTATTATTTTACTTCTTTTCAAACTTGTTCTAAAAATAATAAGATTATTCATCAAAACTGAATTTAGAAAAATGAATTCATTTCAAATGATTAAACAAGTGTTAAAAGGAATTCATTTATTTTGAAAAAGAATTTGCATGTAGTAAATTCAACTCAATTATTAGTACATCAACATTTGATAGCTTAAAAGTTAAAATTCTAGCTCCTCCTCCGAGTCAACATCAGATGAAGATCAAGTTGTCCCTCATCCCAAACGACAATAACAAGATGAAATTTAGAACTTTTAAAACACTAATGAAAAGGTAAAATCTAGAACTTTTAAAATACTAATGAAGTAATTAGCAAAAGATTGGTTTTTTGGTTTTTCCGTTTCACTGCTTTGCAAAAAACTAAAACTAAAAATAAAAATAAAGAAGAAAGGAATGTCATATAATTAAAAAATACAAATATTTTACATGTGGATGGTAATGTGGCATAGTCACGTATTTTTTTTATCTAGGTGGCATGCTTGGTGGAATTTCGTTAAAGAGAGGGGTATTTTTGAGCCAAATATTTAACAGAGGGATATTTTTCAGTCATTTCAGATATTCAGGTGTATTTTTGATCCTTTTCTGAATTCCGTTAGAGGGAGGTGTATTTTTGAGCCAAATACTTAATGAAGGGGTATTTTTGAGCCAAAAATCTAACGAGGGGCATTTTTGAGCTATTTCAGATAGTTCAAAGATATTTTTGAGCCTTTTTCATTTCTTTTTACAATTACATGATTGTTTTTTCGTCTAGATTTTGTTAGAGGTGGAGGAATTGGTGAAAGGGTAGCTTTTAATCTCTTTTTAAAAATAAATTGATGGTTTGGAGGGGGGGGGGGGGGGGGGGGGGGGGGGGGGGGGGGGGGGGGGGGGGGAAGAAGGGGGGTTGGAGAGTGGAGATGGAGAGGGGGAGGGTAGAAAAATATTTTTCTTTTAGTATATCATTGAGAAATAACATGATAATTGAATTTTTTAAGATAATATTATTAGAAATCATGCTTAAGTTCGCGCATTGACGGGGTGCGTACACTAGTTATCCTATATACTAAGTCACAATGAAGCAGCTGAAGCAGACTGCTCATGATAGACATACCTCCTTCGGCTGCTTTAACTGTGATTTTATTATATTATTCTTAACTAATTATATTAAGCCACTAAGTATTAGAAAATAAATAATATTTAATAAAAAGAGTAAAAATAGACACAAAATAATAAATTAAGTTTTGATTTTTAAGCTAAACAAATAAAAGTAGATAATTATTTTTAATATAATGGTTAAGTAAAAATAAACGTATGAATTCAGTAGTACTTTTTTAATGATTATGTGTGTGTCAAAAGGGTAGTATTTTTTAAAAAAGTAATAGAAAATAAACAAAAAAAACTCTTACTTTTAATGGGTAGATTTACTATCGCATAAATATATAACTTATTTTAAATCATAAATTTAAAAATCAAGACATAACATAAAAATGAATAAACTATAACACTATACGAAATCGTAATTCCATATATCGCCTTTTGTTTTAAGTATAATAAAAATATTATTACAAAGAAAAAAATATAAATAGAAACATTAATTATAAATGATAGAATTACATATCTTAAAATTTTAAATATCAACATTAAGCCAGTGCATACGACCAACAATTGCCACCTAATTTTGGACTAAGAAACAAAAAGTATTCAGAGCCAGGCAAAACTGATGCATACAAACATGTTAGCTGTTTTTCATCTTAAAATAAATGACAATTATTTTTGTGAACCTGCAAGTCGCACAACGAAAAAATATAAGTCCATTTTCTTCCATTCAATTTGAGAACATTTCCTCCCCAAATAATTTAGTAGGGCATCATACTTCAAAATAATTTGCCTTAACCACCATATCCAAGTGTATCTTGTAAATCATTTAAAACACATTTCTTGGTCTCTATCATTTACTCTCTCCTATCCTAAACATTTGCCGATTTCACAATGAGTTTGTTTCATTGTGAAAAGGACAGTATGCATAAAGCATCCCGCGTTAGTGGGGCCCGAGGAAAGGCCACAATTCAAGAGGTGTATATGATGCAAACTACCTAGCCTAATGTGAGTGATGTAGTCAACATACCTTAATGCAAATATTAGTGGCTGCTTCTATGGCTCAAAGCCTTGACCTATAATACGAAGTAAACTTTACGGTTGCTCTACTCTTATATATAATTAATGATTTTGAATTTTATTTATTAAGTATGGAGAACCTTAAATCTTACAATATCTTTATTATCATGCCATCTCTGCATGCTTTTATCTCCAATTCCAAAGTTCGTCCAATCTTGACAACTTTGGGAAACCCTTATATACATTCTCTATGCCAACCAATATGAATGAACCTTTGTTTCTGCCAAAGCTGGCATGGCATAGCTGCTAGGCAATAAGCAGATAAATTAGTCCTAAAATCCAAGTTTGTACATAGATAAATCTCTAAATTTAAAATTAGACGTGTCCCTTATAGCCTCTTGCAGAAATGAAGGATAACGATGCACATAATAAATCCTTTTGGTTCAACCTTTTTTCGAACTCTAAGCATGGGGAGCTTTAGTGCACCAGACTGCCCTTTTATATGTGCCTCATATATCATAATTCAGGCTGATAGAATAAGAGAGTGTCCCTTGTTTGGCTGGTTGAGAGCTTGACAAGATAAACCTTTATACAAGAAAAACCTCACTGGCTTGATCAAATGCAACCTCCACAAAAAAGATGAGAAAAAAAAAAAGAACTTAATTCCAAATTAGCTGTTCATTTCTCCAATCTTTTGTCCACTTCTCTCCAAGAACTTTGCTTATACGTATATGGGGAGTTAAAAGGATGATGTTTGACAAAAAGTAGATTTGAAAGTGAACCTTTCAACACTTAAAACAACGGCTAGTTTTTCTCCAAGGTCTCATTCTCATAGTCATTATCGTACCCGTTCTGCTAGCTTTCCTGCTAGATCGCATCCTAGCACAATCAAGATTTAACAAGTCCTTAACAAGATCAAAACTTTGGCACAGAACCCCCCCACCCCACCTCCCCGCCCCCCAATTCTCTTTGTCACGTCCTTGTAGAATTGTACGAGTGCATAGTTGAACTCCTCGCGCTGCCAGTAGCACAGCGTACTCTTTTGCAGCATCACGAATCTGATAATTTGGTGAGGGAGCTACTGAAAAGATCTGTTAGATTCATAGATATCTGCAGCTGCACTAGAGACACTGTCATGTTGATGAAGGCAGGGATCAGACAACTCCAGTCTGCGCTACGAAGAAGCAAAATAGCAGGAGATCATGATCATTTAAGAATTCAAAGCACTGTGGAAAATTATGTATCATCCAGAAGAAACACTCAGGAAGGAAATTACTATGTCAATCACCAAACTGAAGTTGATATATACGAGTACTTGGTTCACTTCAATATCCCAACTCTGTTTCATAATAAGAGTCCTAATAGAAGCAAATTTGTAACCATTTCGACTTTTGAATCGTTATTAATGAATCTTCCTATGCCAGTTTTGAAACCAAAGCCCACCAAATGGTCATTGGTTTCAAAGTTTGTGCACAAAGGAGGGACATTAGTAGCCGGTGAGAAGCCGAGAACAAAGCTAAGGGAAATGGAGAAAGTGGACATTTCTTTGAATAGTTACTTGATGCTCAATAGTGAAGAGGAAGCAGAAAACATTAAAAGAAATTTAGAAAGTTTGGACTCAAGCATTGAAGATCTTGAAAATGGATTGGAGAAGTTACTCAGGCTTTTGATCCGCACGAGAGTTTCTCTTCTCAACGTACTTACTCAGTAGAGAATTGATACCTGCATAAACATATTGAAGTTCAAGAATTTTAAAATTATTGAAGCTGTTGTGATGTATAGATACTTCTAAAGAGTCATATACATATATAAATCAGCGCGTAATATATCAAGAGAAAGGATTTGAAGATGGACAAAGCTTTTCCAATTTTCAAGTCCTTTTTTCTCCTCAAATCTTGTCTACATTTGTATTTATATGTATTTGTTTTCCTTTGTAGGTTAGAGCCAAAAAAATTGCAAGGGTTGCAAATTAGTGATTTACAGTGTATCACATTGTAACGCTCCGGAATTTTTTTTCATGATCCTAGTATTCTATAGACGAGTTTACACTTCAAAAATCAAGTCTTGAGTTCCTTGAATCAAGCCGAATCGTTTAGGATGCATTTCGATACTTAAAAGTTAATTTTAGACATAGAAACAGGCCCGTGCGCTGCGCACAAAAGCCTCTACTTTGAGCCCCCTGTCGCGGAGCAATGGGGAAGGAGCCACTAGAAGGCCTCCAAGATGGGCGGCGTGCCGCACAGCGAGGTGTGGCGTTGTGGGCCCCGCTCCGCGGATCCCCCTTCCCCGATGTTAAATTTCTTCAGTTTCATTTTATTTTAGGGGTACAATATCTTTTCTCTTTAAGAAACCGTTCCTTCTATGTTAAATATGCCTCAAAACATCAAAAACACTCACACTTTCAAATTAAAATCCTTTCCTATTCTCTCAAGCTCCCGGCCTTCAAGTTGCAAAAGAAATCAAGCTAGGACTCCAAATTCAAAGGACTCCTCCCCAATCGTTCATCTCTAAGGTACGTAAGAGAAATACCTTTTTTGGGGAACTCTGTCCATCCCCACAATTGAGTCATAGTTTCATGCTAAGTTATAATTTCGATTTAGGGTTTTAAGATTCAAATATTCTAAGTGTGGTTCATGAGTTTTGTTATAATTTTCTTCTATATGTGTTAAGTATTATGAGTTACTCCCAAGTTAAGGACGTTTCTTGAACTTAAAATTTAATGCCAATAAACAAGAGTTAGTTTTCAAAGTTTATGACTTGGGAGTTTGTATTTAAAATTGATTTCATGTTCCAAATGGTTTAACTAGTAGTCCTATTATTACATACTCCCTCCGTTTTAAAAAGAATGACCTAGTTTGACATGACACAGAGTTTAAGAAAATAAAAAAGACTTTTAATCCCGTGGTTCCAAATTAAAGTTGTGTCAAATGTATCAAAATGTCCTTTAATCTTATGGTCTTAAACATGCCACATGAAAAGTTGAAATCAAAATATTTCCATAAAAGAAAAGGGTGATTCTTTTTTAAATAAATTAAAAAGGAAAGTAGGTCATTTTTTTAGAAAGTATAGTAGTATATTCAAAGATAATCAATTTATGAAAAGTTTATGAAAAGCCATATATATATATATACCATGACTTGAAAAGTAAGAAGAAGTTATTGTACCTGGAAAAGAGAAAGTAAGTAATAATGATTTAGAGCCAAGGTTTGCAGAGAAAGATGATTTTCTGATACGCTATTTTAGAGATTAATATGATTTTGGGAAAGTATTTTAAGAATTATGATATCAGCAGCTATTATGTTTCTGGGGAGGATTATTTAGCAGGGAGTTGGGTATGAGTTTGAGGTCACATGCCCCATAACTACATTGCCACCGTAGGTTTTGCCTTCGGGCAGAGTTGGATCTATAAGTTACGTTTCGTCTTACACCTTGGAAAGGTGTAGGACAAATCTTCTCAATGTGGGTGGGATATTGGACTCAATGTTGCTCACATGATTTATATCGATTAAGAGAAACTCCCCCAATTTAGAAAGACTCAATATTTATTCAAGTTACTTTTTATTTAAGATGGCTGTATTAAAGGTGTTTTCTACAACATTCTAATTAATTATTTTCGGGCTTAAGTATCATGAGTTTTAGTATTTAAGTTTGTATATGTTTTCAATGTTTTGAATGAACTATTCTTTTGTACTGCTTTAGTCCCGACAGCTTTGAAAGAAAAGGTCAACATGTCTTTAGTTCCATTTCTCTTTATTCATATAAAGTGAAGTTATGTAATTCAAATGTATAGTCAGTTTCAGCTTCCAGTTAGTCCATGTTACTATTTTAATTCCGCTATTACATACCAATATATTTCAAGTATTGACACTCTTTTTGTGCTACATCATTTTTTATGTAGATTCTAGCATACAGACTTAGGACCGCAACCAGACCTTTCATTAGACCTTCCAGTATCAGCTTGTGGTGATTCCTCCTTACATCCAGAGGACTTGGTGATGATTTGCTAGATTTTCAACTTATTAGATAGTTTCAATTCCAGTTGGTAGTTTCCAATAAAGGTACCTTAGAGCCATGTCCCAACAACCCTTTCAGTTCATGAGTTATAAAGGCTTCATCAGATATTAGTCAGTTGGTTTTTTTGTTGTCTTTCAAGTTGACATTCAGTATTTCAAGTTAAATTTTATCTTATTTCTAGTAGCCCATAACTGTACTTCTAGCTTCCGCATAATTTCAAAGTTAAGTTTATGAATAATTTGTCAGGATAAGGGTCCGTTTGGGATCACTCGTGGTTCCAAGTGTTGTGTTATATCCAGGATATAGGCTTGGACGTGACAAACTTGGTATCAGTGAATATGGTCCAAGTGTCCTAGGGTGTCTATGAAGTCATGTCTAGTAGAGTCCTAATTATGGCTGTGAACCACGCCACACTTATCATCAGGAAGCTATAGGGCATTTAGGAAAGTTCCCCGTCTTTCATGTTAGTTCGTGTAATATAGTTCAAAACTCTAAGAGAAATCCTTTAGCTCCTAATACTCTTTCGTCTTTCATATCATGCCCCCAAAGCAAACTTTGGGTCAATGAGCCACAACAATTTTAGTGTCCCAACTGGGGCCAATTCCACATTTGCACATCCTACTCATGGGATGTAGACCCATAATAGAGTCTGCACTTCTTTTTTTCTTGCACCAACTGAGGTCCCACCTGCCCTAGTTAGTCCTCCAAGGGCTCCCAAAATTGGCTTTACTTGTACATAGTCTCCTCAGGGTGAAATTTCAAATGCCGAGTTCAAATAGATCATTTAGATGCTTGCTTAGATTGTGTCATCCTGGTTAGATAGTGTTAGTTCTACTCATGATTCGTAGACACTACTAAAGTCAGTCAGTTCATGGGATTGAACCCTCCAATTTTTATTGGGTTCAAAATTGAGAAGGATCCCCAAGATTTTATTGATGAGATGGAGAAGATTTTTAAGGTTATACATGTTAGTGGCACCGAGGGAGTTGAGTTTATGATTTATCAGTCAAAGAGTGTGGCATATCAGTGGTATGAGTTGAAAGGGATTAGGGGTGAGAATGTTGAACCTACAGTTTGAGAATATTTTTCTGCGGCCTTTATTGATCATTTTTTCCTCAGAAGTTGAGGGAGGCTAAGGCTGAGGAGTTTGTAAACTTGAAGCAGGAAATTGTGAGTGTTAAGAGTATGATCAAAGTTTACTTAGTTGTCTCACTATGTTCTAGATTTGGTGTCTAATATAAGAGCCAAAATGAGAAAAGTTTGTGTTTGGGTGTCTAATGATATGAAACTAGAGTGTAAATAAGCAATGTTGAATGATAACATGGATACTTCTAGGTTGCTGGTATATGCTCAATAGGTAGAGGGGGGAAAGAAAAAGAAAGCATAGGTTGTGGAACATCAACAAAAAAAGGCAAAATCAGCAGACTATAAGGTGAACCATAATAAAAATGGTAATATGTCTTTCTTTCCTGTGAGATCGTCTGGACCAACCCCATCTTCATCCAGTACACCTATACTTGATCCACAATCATAAGGTTATATTTTTTAGAAGTCCTCTAAGTACCCTCATTGTGCTAAGTGTGGTAACTCTCACCTGGGAAAATATAGGGTCGGTGTATATAGATGTTTTAGATGTGACCAATTAGGTCACTTTCTAAAGGATGTCTAATGATGTAAAACTAAAGTGTAAATAAGCAATGTTGAATGATGACATCGATATTTATAGGTTGGTGGTGCATGCTCAACAGGTAGAGGAGGAAAAGAAAAAGAAAGTAGAGGTTGTGGAACATCAACGAAAAAAGGCAAAATCAGCAGACTATGAGGTGAACCATAATAAAAATAGTAATATGTCTTTCTTTCCTATGAGTCACATGGACCAGCCCCATCTTCATCCAGTATACCTATACTTGATCCCCAATAATAAGGTTATATTTTTTAGAAGTCCTCTAAGTACCCTCAATATGCTAAGTATGGTAGCTCTCACCTAGGAGAATATAAGGTCTGTATAGATGGATGTTTTAGATGCGACCAGTTAGGTCATTTTCTAAAGGATTGCCTGTTAACAAAGCAAGGCCATGGAGATAGATCTCCGACTCCAGCATCATATGCTACAGCAGGTCAAGTTGCCTAGAATGGAACTACTTGAGGAACCGATGGGGGTCAAAACCAATAGTATTCCTTGACTAGCCAGTAGAATCCTAAAAACCCTCTAGATATTGCGACTAGTATGTATTTTAACTTCTTTTGTGTGTAGAAAGTTAGTCTCCCCAAACCTCTATTTCTTTGTTTGAGTTTCCTTAGCTTAGAACTTAGGCGAGTGAATGGTACGAAGGTGCTATGGTTAATTTTGGAGTTCTAATTTATGTATATTTGATGCGATGTTGTTTTGTGGATTTTAATAAGGATGTTGAGTAATTGGGAATAGTTGAAGTCCTAAGTTATTGACTTGAGTCTAAGGGGTAGATGGTGAATTGTTAAGCCAAGGCTAGTCTTAGTGTCACTGAGTTTCTTTCGGAGATTTGTCCTTGTGCATGACTGTATCTTATCTTGCTTACATATTTTCTCTCTATGTTAGTTGATACTTTACTCTACTCCAGCTTTCGTGTGTTAATAGTACCTCTCCTAGTCCATAATCAATCCCTAGAGAAAGAAAAGAAAGGCCTTACTTATCTTATTAACTCTTAAGGACATTTTATATCCTTCAAGTCATGGCTTTCGTGATCTAAAGACTTCATGTCTATGTACGCTTTGTAGACGTCCTGATTTTAAGTTGAAACATCTAGACTCATGTTCCCAGCCTAAGTGTAGGACAGGGTTGTTGATGGTTTGGTTTGTTATTTTATCTTAGAGTTGTCCATCATTCAAGGACGAATGATTCCACGGGGGAGATAATGGTATTCTATGATTCTGGTATTCTAGCTTACGCTTTGAAAACCAAGTTTTGAGTCCCTTGAATCAATTCGAATCTCTTAGGATGCATTCCGACACTTAAAAGTGAGTTTTAGATATAGGGTGCCATGAACAAAGGCCTTTACTTTAAGCCCCGCATTGTGGAGCAACAGTAAAGGAGCCACTTGAAGGCCTCTGCATTGAGTGGCGCACCACACAGCCAGGTATGGTGATGTGGACCCCGCACTGTGGACCCTCCTTTTCTAATATTAAATTTTATCAGTTTTATTTTATTCTAGGGCTAAAATGGTCTTTTCTCTTTTAAAAACTGTCCCTTCTATGTTAAATACGCCTCAAAACATCAAAAACTCTCACACTTTCAAATCAAAATCCTCTTCTATTCTCTCAAACTCCTAACCTCCAAGTTGTAAGAGAAATCAAGCTAGGGCTCTAAATTCAAAGGATTCTTCTCTGTCTTTCATCTCTAAGGTACATAATAGCAATACCTTTCATGTTAAGTTATGAATTTGAGTTAGGATTCTAAGATTTAAATATTCTAAGTGTTGTTCTTGATTTTGTTATAATTTTCTTCTATGTGTGTTAAGTATTATGAGTTACTCCCCAGTTAAGGTCGTTTCTTGAATTTAAAATTTGATGCCCATAAACAAGAGTTAGTTTTCACATAAAGTTTAAAACTTGAAAATTTTTATTAAAAATTGATTTCATGTTCTAAATGGTTTAATTATAGTCTTGTTATTTAGTATATTCAGAGATAAACTTATGAAAGTTTAGAAAAAACCCTATATATATTATACCATGACTTAAAAAGTGAGAAGAAGTTATCCTATCTTGGAAAGAGTAAGCAAGTTATAATAATTTAGAGTCAAGGTTTGCAGAGAAGATAATTTCTTGATATGGTATTCTACAGATTAATATATTTTTAGAAAGTATTTTAAGACTTTTGATATGAGCATTTATTATGTTTTGGGAAGCATTATTTAGCACCGAGTTGGGTATGAGCCTAAGGTTACATGCCCCATAACTACACTGCTACTATAGGTTTTGCCTTCGAGCTAAGGGTTGGATCCATAAGTTACGTTTCTTCTTACACCTTGACAAGGTATAGGATGATTCTTCTCAATGTGGGCAAGACATTTGACTCTATGTTGCTTAGATGGCTTATGTCAGTTAAGAGAAACTCCCCCACTTTAGTAAGAATCAATATTTTACTTATTATTTATGATGATTGTATTAAAGGTATTTTCTACGATATTACAAGTAATTATTTTTGGGCTTAATTTTCATGAGTTCTAATATTTAAGTTTGTATATGTTTTCATTGTTTTGAGTAACTCGTTCTTTTGTACTACTTTAGTCCCGACAGCTTTGAAAGAAAAGGTTAGTATGTCTTTGATTTCATATCTCTTTATTCATGTAAATTGAAGTTATCTAATTCAAATGTTTGGTCAGTTTCAGCTTCAAGTTAGTTCATGTTACTGTTTAATTCGCTATTACGTACCAATACATTTCAAGTATTGATGTTTTCTGCGCTATATCATTTTTTGATTTATATTCTAGCATACAGACTCAGGACCACAATTAGACCTTTCATTAGACCTTCCAGTATCAGCTTGTGGTGAGTCCTCCTTTGCATCCAAAGGATTTGGTGATGATTTGCTAGATTTTCAGCTTATTAGATAGTTTCAATTCTAGTTGGTAGTTTTCAATAAAGGTAGCTTAAGGTCATATCCCAACAACTCTTTCAGTTCATGAGTTATAAAGGCTTCATTAGACATTAGACAATTGGTTGTTTTGTTCTTTCAAGTTGATATTCAGTATTTCAAATTAAAGTTTATATTTAGCCCATAACTTTATTTCTAGCTTTTGCATAGTTTCAAAGTTGAGTTTATGAATAGTTTGCCAGACCAAGTGTCCGCTTGGGATCACTCGTGGTTTCAGGTGTCATGTTACGTTCAGGGTGTAAGATCAGAGCGTGACACATATTCTATTCTATGAGATTAGAAAATTATCATCAATACCTTGATCTAGCTCCCAGATAATCCTTTTGTTCCATGGCCCTTGGGCTATTTACTATTAGCTAATTAAGAAGTCTCAATGTACTAGCACATTCGGACCATATCCTTGAAGATTATGTACCAAAGACATAAGTAGTCCAAGTTTGGTGTGCAATTTTCTTTGCATTCATATTCTTAGCATTCATAAATTCAATAGGGGACATATGCTTGCTTGCAAAGCTTATTGTTCGATTAATCATTGTCTTGTCTTCTTTAGTCTTTCTTCATACACCTTTAAAGATCCAAAAAGTTCATCTATTATCATGGTGTTTTAGTATTTGGACTCTTCAGCAGAAACAATATGCTTGTGAAGATCGTAAATTAGTGATCAATGAAGCGAATAACCTACACAGTCACTCAATTATCTATATTTATGTTTATTTTGTATCAATAAAGTCACTCAAGTTAAACTAGTTTTTCTACTAAATCATTAGAGGTAGAAAATAAATGCATAAAAAGTATTAAATATGCATATCTTGATTCATTTATTTTTCTTTCACTTTTTTCCTTTTGCATAAATTTTTGAAAAACCGGAGAAGTTGAGATAATTAATGGATTCATAGAATAACATACATGGGATGGGATTTCCATTTGTAAGGATATAGAAATTAAAGTAGCTGATGTTATGTCATTAGGTCGTTGAATAGCAGGAAGAAAGATTCTATTTGATGTTTCTCAATGTTGCTACAACATCAATCATGTTCATTCTTTCAACTTGAATATTAGATGTGAAAGTCTTTTTTTTGCCTTTTATTTGTGAAAACCCATTAGGTGAGCAGAGTTGCAGGAGTCTTTCTTCTTCTTTTTATAAATGTATCTATTAATATTACATGTAAATTTTATAAGTATTTTTTTAAAGGATATGTGTAAAACTCCAATGCTGGAGTTCTTACAAACTTGAAGACTTACAAATGAGTTTTAAATTTTAAAATTTGAACAAACTGATGATTCTAGTTATTTGGGGAGACATTTTAAAGTTCTCCATTATTAATTGGAAGCAAAAATACTCATTTTTTACTGACCCAGCCCAATGAATCCCATAACCTACTCAATAAGAGTGTGGAAATACATGTTAGCTTGTCTGATCAACTAACTCATACCTGGGGCACTCTCTGAGCTAGTGCCCTATTACGACACATCCAAAACAAGATCCTGAATACTTTGAGACCGACTGAGGATAGCACGTGATTGACATATCATGTGGGAGGCTGAGCACTGACAAGAGAATATTAAGATGGCTAGGTGAGCAACACAAAAGATGAAGCTCAAAAACACAAAGAGATGTTGTGAGTTCGACCATGGTTGCCGAAGCAATGTGTTTTGTGCTGTAAGCAAGGTGAGAAGATGGATATATAAATATATTTGTGTATAAATTTGTATAATATTGTGAAAATTTATATATTCTATTATATAATACTAGATACTGATGCCCGTGCTAAGTACAGGCCCAACATAGTTCACAAGATGCTTTAGAGAAATCATTAAGAATGGGCACTAAAATTGAGACTAACAGATTACACATACTTATAATCCCACTAAATCACTTAACAAATTGCACTAACCAAAAGTTTGTTTTCTGGTAAAAAATTACAAGTTTGTGTTTTGCACAAATATAGGGGGAAATGTGATCTACTTCAAGTCAAATAATATTCACCAATAAAGAACCAAAAATAATGAAAATTTGTTCAAAGAAGCTCTCCAGCATGTTCATAATCAATATTTAGATCTCACCAACTCTGCTTGGTAAGTTCAATAAAGAATAACTGATGTATTCAAATCTTGACCTGCAATAACGAAGAAGAAAATTTAGAGACATAAGAAAGTTGTCTAATGAAATACGAAGAAAGAGGAATTCAAGTCGAATTTATCCTTGATGATATCCACTCATTAAATTAATGAAATACTATTATATATAAGTAGAGAAATAGAGGAACACAGCATTGTGTGCCTTATGTGCAAAGTGTAATTTAAAGTACAGACATAATAACTTGAATATCAAAAGTCACAAGCATAAATAGAACTTGTTTGGACTGTCGTATTTCTTGGTGATAGTTTGACAGTTTCAATTTAGGTAATACTTTACCTTATTTCAATTGTTTCAATAAGTCTCTTTAAGTTTCTGATATATTCGGAAAAAAACGTAGTTTAAACAATTAAATTTTCCTCACTAAGATGAGATGGACACAACCAGGAGTGTGAAATTATGATCACAACCTGGAAGGAATTGGACAATTTAAGGCATCGTAGACATCAGATGAAAATCGCCATGTTAAGAAGTTATCAGTAAAAAGATATTTTCCAATTCAACCTAACCATATCCTCTAGAAGAAGATTTGTCAAATGGTAGACACAGATAAAGACATTATACTTATAGTTCCGGTTCTCTTTCATCAAAAGATTTTGGTATTGAATCTTATCTTCATATCTGGTAGACCTGTATCCAGGTAAAGTACACATTTATACTATTTTTATTATTCTTATTGAAAAGAGTAAGCTTTTCTCGTGAGTGCAGATCTTATTGATGTTATTTCACTCTTCAACCTATTTACTTATTTGCATAGTATGTCAGTTTGATTTCTCAAGTATTCAATCATTTCATTGTCAGATGAAAGAAACAAAGTTATATTCCTATAAGATGCAGATGGAATCATTTGTTGGGAAAAAAAACACTCCTAACCTTTATTATCAAACATATGTAAAGGAAAGATTTACTTGAGATGTTTTTCAAGTAATCCGAACATCTCTTGATGAGACTCTTCAACAGATTTTATAGCTAATTTATCGTCATCATTGTACCTCACAGACTAGGCATGTGTATCCCCAGGAACAATCTTCACAAATATATCAATCTGCACCAAAAAACGACCATAAACGTGCATTTCATTCTCATTTTTTGTAATACAAAGGAAAGAATTAAAATGCTAAATTATGAAAATGAAGTCGTGGTAAAGAAAGAAATTTCTCTCTTTGTTTCAATTTGTTTGTCTTGTTTTGACTTGAACAAATTTTAACAAAGTAAAATGAATAGAATCTTCTTGTCATAAACTAAAGATACCTAAAATGTATCAAAATGCCTTTTAATCCTGTGATCAATTTGTCATGTGGAAAGTTAGAGTCGAAAGTTGTACCAAAATTTTATTTTATCTTGTGAACTCAAACATGTCGCGTGGAAAGTTGGAATCAGTAAAGTACTAAAAAAAAGACACATTCTTTTAAAACCTTTTTAGACCTCTTTGGATGCCTTTTTACTTCCAGTATGTAACATATTTTTAGACCTCTTTGGATGAATCAACAAGGTCTGATTTTCTTTTTAAAATAATTCAGGAATCTACATACGCCAAACCATATAGACACTCCTGGCAAGATTTATGTAAAGGCTTAGTATTATATCTTCTCAAATCACCTAGAGTTCTTTTTGAATCAAATCCGCCTAATAAATGGTCGGTTAGTTTAAGACCCTGTTGATTCACTGAAACCAAATAGAAACAAAAGTCATAATTTGAAGGTGGGTTATCTTTGCTTCCTCTTAAATCAAGTTAAAATTGAGGAAATCAAAACGAGACAACCATTTACTTGTGGATGTTTACATTCCATTGAAATATGCTATAATTTTCAAAGTGTAACGAAATCCCAACATATAGCATCAGTCTGAGTCAAAGCATGTCAATGGAAAATAAAAGTAAAATGAAAGACATTGACAAAATCACATTTAGCATCCACAAGAATGTGAACTGGCATAATTTGTAAAGAAACTTTTATGCTTATCTCCAAAAGAAGACAACCTCTATGTATAAGAAAGATCAGGTAAACCAACAAACATATCTAAATATGATGGGAGAAATGACTATGCTGGAATATTCTTAGATGATTCAAAAGAGTCCAGAATAGGGCTTACAATCGCAGAAAGAAAGAGGCCTGAAATTGCAAGCAATATAAGACAAAACAAATTCCCAATCAAAGAGAAAGGCAGATAGGAATAGGATGTTAATAAGTGTTCTTTCAAAAAATAGTATAGAAATGTACTACTTTAGTAGGTAATTGAGTTATCATCATTGCGATACACATTGATAATTTTTTGACAAAGGGTGTTTAATTGATCATCCTATATGGTTTCTCCAAATAAGAGTCTTTATTTTACAAGATTATATACATTATTACATTAATGTTTGATTCTATTAAAACCATCTGTAAAGTCGGTGTTAGTAAAACGTAATTTTTGAAGTATATTATCAATATATAATCTCAATCTTTCCCATTTCATTCTTTAGAATCTCTAGAATTTTTCAATTCTCTACTGTCATGGTTTTCGAGAACTTGTACTGCTCAAATCCAAGCTCTCAAATAACTAGCTCAAACACCAGGGTTATCATCAAACAAAAAAATCATGCTTAGATCTAATATGCTAAAGAGTCTTAATATCATGATAGTTTTATTCTACCAATATAAAAGATCATCATAGAGGAAAAACTCATATATGATTCCAGCGGAAAAAACTTGTAAAAGAATGTTATTTCTTGTAGGAGCCATATTAGTTGGTAATAAACAAGGTAAAGTATCTCAAGATAAAGTTTTATACTAAATTTACCCCATATTTGGTTGGAAGTACATAGAATATGGGGATAGTTGGGTATCTGCACTCAGATATAGACTTGTTTTATGTAAACAAATAAAAGTAAAAGTGCTTGTGGAGTAATAGCTGATTAGTTCGTAGGACTTTGCTAATCTTCAACATAACTTTCTGTCATGAAGAAGCACAAAGATGTACTGGAAAGGATTTGGTTCCACCCAAAGGTATATTATTTAGGCCAATATTTTATGAATGATTTCATCATATACTATATTGTACGTTGAACAATTATTGTTGTCATCTGGTGTTGATGATTGAATTAGCACTTTTACACAATTGAAACTTTTTTCTCTCGATACGGCTACATATAGTTGTTTGTGTGAAAAAATAGGCTCTCATAAATAAATTTCAACAAAGTCCATAGTCTGACCTTGGGCTCTATTTATTGTCATAGTAAAACATAATCGTAAAGGATATTGTGTTATTTTGAAAGAAATAGATAATTTTTCGTCTGCTAATGACAACAATGGTATTCTTGGAATAAATGCATGTGTATTTTTGAAATCTCCGCTTGCAACTGTAACACTTATAACATGTTTCTGAAGATCATTACAAATAAGTCGAGTACCATTGCATAATCCTTCACAAGAATTTAAATTTCTCAATAACATAAGAGGACAATTTATTTTTAATGTTAATTTGTGAGGAGGTAAACCAGCAGGATGTAGGGTGTGTAGAAAATCTTCAAATTGATTTTGATCATTTGCTTTAATAGGTTCATCAAATGCAACATATGTTTTAGCATCACTAGAAAATTGAGATATAAGTAAATCATTCATTTCATCAACAAAGTTATTTTTTATTATCAAAATTATGCGTGAAGTCATAGAAGATGTATTAGAGGAAGCAGTATGAAGATCTGGGTAGGTTACTTTAAATAGGAGATCTAATGACTCATTTTTAGAAGTAAATGAAATAATGACACAATTAGGTGTTTTAATTTTATCGTTGATATGTGTTTTTTCTATTTCATTTTCTATTCTCAACAAATATTCACAAAATGTAGGATCTGTTTTTGCTTGCATATTCTCAGATAGTCGCAATTTTTTGAGCTAACTCCAAATTTTAGAATATAATACACTTTCTCAAATAAAATTATTTTTCTTTCCACTGCAGACTACAGAAGGGTTTATCTGAAATCACCACCAAAAACAACAATTTTTCTGTCAAATAGAGTGTTTATTTCCATTAGATCTTTCAATAGTATATCAAAAGCTTCAAGTAGTTTTTTTTGTCATAGATACTTCATCCCACACTATTAATTTAGCATCATGTATTAAAGCTACAAGTGAGGTTTTTTTACTAATGTTACATGAAAATTTTTCATCTATTTCAATATAAAACATAAAACAGAAGTAAGCAGTTCGATCTCCTTGGGGAATTGAAGCCGCGACACTCGAAGTTGCAGTTGCTAAAGCAACAAAACCTCTTGATTGCACAACAACTAATAAATATCAATATAAAAAAGGTTTTCCAGTTCCTCCAGGTCCATCAATGAAAAAAGCTCCTGATTTATTGGAAAATACTCTATAAGAACCATATCATATGCTATTTGTTGTTGAGTATTTAGTTTTTTTTGTAGTAGCAAATCTTCTTCTTTAACAATGATATTTCTCTTAAACAGACAATCATTGGCTTCCTTAATAGCAGTTGCAGGTTTTATTATCTTTGTAATAAGTTTATATTCATTGATATCATGTCTCATTAAATGCAAAAAGTCATTGATATGATTTAAAGTCATATATCTAATATCTTTTGTATTTATATTAGGTAATATTTGAAAATATTCTGACATTGGACCTTCAAATTGTTTTTAAATTTCCATTGAATTAGCAGGATCACAGTAGACTAATAATGTTCCAAATAAACAGCATAAACAATAAGGCATTGGGTAACTGACAACTTCAAACATACATTCTATCAAATTATTAGCACAATGCAACAAACCTCTTTTTTTCTGCAGACTCTTTGAATGCAGTACAATATTTATCATCCATTCTAAGTAAATCTTTAAACGATTTTGGTCCTCTGATATTCATCAATAATAATCTAAGATAATATCTTTCTCCTTTAGTTGGATGAGATGTTACAATACGACCAACAATAGAACATTTTTTTCGACGTGTCCATATTTTATATGTTGGTGACCATACAAAATATTTCGGAAATTATTTATATAATAACGACAGTTGCATAGCATCAGGATTCATTTTATTCATAGCGAAGAATTTCGTTAACATTGTTTTTCCGACGATTGGATTGTTTAAAATTTTATCCACTTTGTCAACACTTTTAAAAGAAATAAATTGTTGTTCTTTCAAATGTAATTGAAGATGGAATATAGCTAGAGTCATCTCACTTATTTAAAATCTAAATAATCACCAGGCTGCCTCAGAAGGTGAAATTCATCTATCGGATTGATATTCTTTTATGTCATCAACATCCATATCTATATCACTACTATATATTTGGAAGGTAATTTTGTCATGTCATTTACAAATGTATTTATAGAAGTATTTGACAATTTTGATATCAGAAAAGACTTCAACATTCATATGGCAATTATATTTGCATAACAAAAAGGATTATATGGAATAACCCATGAATTGTTTAGTAGAAACCATTCTTTCTTATACATTCTCTTGTTTTTCTTCTTTTGTATATTGGATATAAATTTTTTCCTCTAGATGTTTTTTCAACGTCTTTTCGATATTTGAATTTACAACAACCTTTTTTTTTCATGCAACTATTAGTGGGGTTTATTTTACCACAAGGTCCATGTATCATATGTTTAATAACAAACACTTATAAATTACGCTCTTTAGCAAAATCTGGTAATTCAGTATAGACAAATTTATCATAAGATTTATGAGTCAACAATTTGTGCCCAATAGAAAGTATAATAAGTAAATGAGCATGAGGAAGACCATGTTTTTGAAATTCTATAGTATACATGAAAGCAAAAACTTTTTCAAAAATTTGTTTCTTTAGTATGTCCTTTTTTAATTCTTCTACTTTTGATTTGAATATCCTACTAATCAAATCGTGCCTATTTTGGACCTCATCAATGTACATTAAGTGTTCTTTTATTTTTGGCCAAGATGGATTGCAAGTCATAGTTATAAACAAATTAGGTTTTTCAAAATATTGTACTAATGCAATAGCATTCATATATCATCGACGCGTATCTCTTGGTCCTTCTATAAAAGTAACAGGAATAATTTTTTTTCTTTTCAATTTTAGAGGCTTCCCTTTCTCCAGATCTTAAAATATCAAGAATTCCTTGTAATACCTAAATAAATCTTGGTTGAATGAGAAAAGGTCTAATTTTATGTCTCCAGCTTTATGTATACATCTACTATAAATTGTTGTAATATTCTTCCACAATGTAGCTAGAGGCAGATCTAGAATTTAAAGTTTGTGGGTTCCTATGGAAAAAATAAAATTTAATATAGTGGTTGATGGGGTTAGAACCCATACAAAAAGCTTTCAAGGCTTTAGCATTCTCTTTTGTTTCACTAGACCAATAACACACTTTGATTATGGGTTCCCAACTTATTAATTTTATATATTTACTAAATTTCTTAATATAAATACAGGATCCTTACAAAAGTTATTAGGTTCTCGGGAACCCTCATTTATATCCCTAAATCCGCCCCTAAATGTAGCATTTTATTTGTTTCATTATCTCTCATTTGAAATTTATAACAATAATACTCACGGCAAGATACTGTATCTCTTTTTCATTTTTTTTCATTAAGGTAGCTTCCATATCAAGAAATTGATCTATTGAACACATATTTTATATACTGGGCAATTGCTCATGTTCACAGTGAGCTCTACTTCTAGTCACATTATTTGTTTGAATAATTCTTTTGATTCCACAGTGTCATCCATTCTCTTCATATGAAAACAATAATAGATATTGTAGCAGATGATAACACCCATTGTAATAGTTTACTAATTGAGTTTTATTACTATGAGTCTAGATTCTAATATGGGGTGCAGAAATAGAGTGTGTTGAATTTTTCTCAACCCATATTGCTGCAATCTCTGAGGCAGTAGGTAAGTTATAGTTTCTTTGATCTAAGGTTGAGTCACATCTAAGCGCAATATAAAAATTTGATAAGTCAAGAACATTTAAAAGTGATTGGAGAAAAATATTATACAGATTTACTTTCAATATATTCATTAATTTTTGCACTGTTGATTCATTAACTTTATTTGAGCCGGCTATTCTATTTGGAAGTTCAATATCATGATCATAAAAGTATGGTTATAAATTTTGGGGCTTCTCATTTAAAGGAACCAAATCATATATAAAATGATATATCTTTCCTTGAACCTTGAATGTAAATTTAGCATATGAAGCAATAATAGCATCAGTTTCCAACGAAGAAGGCCATTTATTTTTTATAACAGGGCATGGGGGTACTGGAAAGTCATTTCTATGGAATACAATAATTTCCAAGCTGAGATCACAATAAAAATAGTTATCCCAGTTTCTACTTCTAGAATAGCAGCTTTGTTACTACCAAATGGTAGGACAACTCATTCACGATTTCATATTCCTTTGGACATAAGTGTGGAATCAACTTGTGAAATCAAACAAGGAAGTCAGTTAGCTGAACTACTACTAAAAACTTCTTTGATCATCTGGGATGAGGCACCAATGGCAAATAAATTTTATTTTGAAACCTTAGACAGAACTTTGAGAGATATCCTTCGTGTGAAATATGAAAACAATTCTGACAAACCATTTGAAGCTGATATTGTAGATGCTTCACTAAACTCCTCATACTTGTGGTCATTTTTAACTGTGTATGAGTTGAAGAAAAATATGCGACTTTGTAGTGGCAAAATAACTGACCTTGAAGCTACAGAAATTACCACTTTTGACAAATGGTTGTTACAAATTAGAGAAGGAACTTTTTATGACAGTGTCAATAATGAGCTTATTAAATTGCCTCCTAATATATGCATCACATCATCCAACGGTCCAACCGACTCAATCATCAAGGCAGTTTACCCATCGCTCCTGTAGAATTATAATGACCCAACATATTTGAAAGAAAGAGCAATACTAACACCCAAAAATAAAATGGTGCAGGAGTTGAATGATATAATTATGAAAATTATACCAGGTGAAGGAAAAACATATTTTAGCTCAGACAATGTGTGTAAAGCAAGTGTGAACACTAATGATGAAGATCAGTTGTACCCACCAGAATTCTTAAACAACCTAAGATTTCCCAGTGTCCCTAATCATGACATACACTTAAAAGTAGGCACACCAGTTATGTTTCTTAGAAATCTAAACCAAAGTGAAGGCCTTTGCAACGAAAAAAGATTGATTATTATACATCTTGGTAATTGGTTCTCTACCGCAAATATCATCTTCGAAGAGAACATCAGCTCAAGAGTAACAATACCAAGAATTATTATGTCTCCTAATGATTCTAAGTGGCCATTCAAGTTGAAGGGACGGCAACTGCCTTTAGCACCATCAACATTAGTGGACATTCCAGATCAGCTCTGTAGGATGGATCGAAAGTTACGAGTAACTAAAGATACTTTTTTCACTGTTTAATTTGGTTTTGGAATGTTGAATGCTAGATTATTCTTACATTCTCTTATTAAAAGTATAAAGCAGACATAAGTAGCCGATGAAACTACCACGTTGAAATTCCTTAAACTCAACTTTGTCTTTCAATTGCGTTAATCTTGTGGGCCTGTATCCTTCTAATAACAATTATGCAAATCTTTGTACATCCATATTACATTTCGTTAAACTGGTTTTCGTGGTTAAATTTGTCCTGGTTGTGTGTGGTGAAGTTAGCCGTGTGGAAGCCTCATTATTTATCGATTAGCCGACTATTGTATGAGTTTGGTTCAGAGTTCAGCCTCTTACTATTGTTAATGCGTTCAGTGAGTTATTATTACCTCTTTTAGTTGTTACCTCACATATGTGAACTTTTCCAAGCTTGTGTAAAATAAAGCTAATCCAATCATGGATTCATTTTTGCTGGGAAGGATGAATTGGTTGTTTTGTGGAGCATTCATGATCAAGTGTGTAATTTGGCAGCAGACCTGGGAGATGCAAAGTGTCCGGGGTATGGATCAAGTAACCCAAAACCTTCTACTGAAGGCTAGACTGTTCAAGCTAGATATTTTTTCCATGGACATAATGATACTGTACAAGATGTTCAGTTTTGCCCTTCCAGGTAGCTATCACATCTCCTCCCACATTGTATAAGATGTTGAGTTTAGTCCTTCAGTTTTTTTCTTACGAGTTATGTTACTTGATGTTGCTTGGGTTAAAAAACCTTCATGTAACATGATATTGACTTAAGAAGAGCTAATACTCATATAAGCTATCATGTCAAGTGGATTTGGAGTATCATCAATCTTTGAGATTTTGGTGATACTAATACATAGTATGTTTCATTGGTTGAAAATATAGGCTCAGTTTTCTCAGATGCATCTAATTGGAATGGCATCTTCGGTTGCTCCTTAAATGCCTATGTACCCTCCTGCCGGTCCTGGTCTAGGTCAACAAATATTCTATGGCCAGCCATAACCAGCCATGCTTCCCCCACAAGTAATAAATCATTGTTGATATCCAATTTTAATTCTCTTATAACTTAGAGCCTGTTTGGATTAGCTTAGTTTAGGTACTTTCAAGCCAAAATAGCTTTTAAGCACTTTTACAGTGTATATTTGGATAAAAGGAAAAAGTGTTTTTAAGCCAAAATAATCAAAACAACAAAACTAAGCCAAAATCCATAAGTTAGGATTTTTAATTTACAACTTATAAGCATAATCCATAAGTTATAAGCCCATCCAAACAGGCTCTTAGTTCCTTTTGAACCATAGACTATCTCATTTTTTATCTGTAGTTTCTAATATTGATGAGCGGTTCTCAATAATTTGCTAACTAACAAGCAGTCCCAAAAGTTTTGTTCTGGATTGTTTTTTCAGTACCTGAACTTGGCATCTTGTGTCATGGATGTGGTTAGATATTAGAGGATAAGATTTTAACGAGGGATCTCAAGCTCCTGTATAAGTTTTCCTTGAGAAAGCAAAAACATATTTTTTGATACGTTATGTATCATGTTGATACTTTGACTCTTCTCTGCTAACATATTTTCTGACATTATTTGGAAATGGTTGTTTGGATATTTCTTGCAATCTTTTGACATGGATATTTATTGAGCCTTTCAAGCCACAAGTGCACGGCCATATCCAAAGATTAACTTACGGGTTCACAGGAACCCAAAAGTTTTCCTCATATCTAGGGGTTGTTTGGTAGAAGGGATAAGGATAACTAAGGTTCTTTGGTACTATAAGTGAAAATAAAGTGTGGACTTTATTGAAATAAACCTATGAAGAAGAGGTGCATCCAATCCTATTTAATATGTTATCTGCATCTTAAGTACCAACAGAACCATATAGATGTTTAAACTGGCGAATGTTGATTATGCCGATGCTCGACCAATGGTTATTTCAATTTTTAACGGTTATAATATATGTATATTTGGTTATGAATAAATCAGTTTGACTGGAACTTTCAACCCTCTATGTAAGTCTTTTTTTAAAATAGACTTATTTTTGTGAAATTCACTTGTTTTTGTGTTTTGCCCTCTTTTGCTTAAAGCAAGTCAACTGCATATGTTTCTTTCAAGGAATACTTTTCTCTCAAAGTTTTTTTCAAAATTTAACAGACATGGATATTATATTCAACCTCTCGAGGGAGTTTTGTTTCCTTTTTTTAAGACATCTTTTCTATGTTATTTGTTACATTGATCTGATGTTTTGGGAAAGCCGTCGTAATAATTAGTTTTCTTTCAATAGTGCAGTTGTCTGATATATATCTCGGTCCAACTCTAATCTAAAGTTTCATTACTAGCCTGCTATATACAAGAACAAGAGAAACTTCACCATCCTTTTCTGGACAATAGTAAACTAAGTAGTTTCTATCTAGCTTAGTAATCGGAATCTTCATAGATATTGTACAAAAACTGAGGCAACGATGCAATTCTTAGCAGATTCACCAACAGCAAGATATTGATCAATGTGAGTGTTCAAGTTCGTATTTGATGAGGTTATGAAAGTCAAGTAGCATATTCCCCATTCTTTGGCTACTCTAGGAAAAACAAATAGAAGATCTTGGAGATTTTAGAAGACCGCTTCTCTTTGTAAATGAATAAGTCTGAGGCAATACATCATTGAAACTTTGTACACTAGTCGAGCTTTATTATTTGTGGAACTGAATTTTATTTTTTTATAGGTTATTTATAATAGGGAGACTAATAGGAGTCATGGATTCGGGTTTCTCATGATGAGCACTGTCGAAGAAGCTGAGAAAGCGTTAGTGTTGTGCAACTGTTATGTGAAGTTAGTCGTGTGTAAGATCCTATGCATAGAGCTGTGGAATGTTTTCACCAAGAAAATCTAGCCCCAAGATCAGGTAATTTTGTATTGAGAAGTGCATAAAAGTTTTCCTCGGTTGAGTTTTATGGTTAGTATGTTCAGATGCCATTATTGTTGTTTTTTCTTTGCCTTTTGGTTGTTTATTATCATAACTTACGCCCCCCCCCCCTTTTAAAAAAGTGATAAATTAATCTGAATAATGAAGGGACTCTCAATTTTATCGACTTGCAAAGTGCCACTTAACCTTCAGGAGCTTAGTGTTCTTCTTCCAAAGGTGAGGAATATCCTATTCGCAGAGGTTTAGAATGTTTTCACCAAGAAAAGCTATCCCTAATCTCAGATAATTACGCATTTTATCTGAGAAGTGCATTAACTTTTCTTAATTTGACTTCTATGGTTAGTATGTCTTTGGATATGTCAGTATAGTTGTTCTTTATTGGTCTCTTTGTTGATCATCATCATCCCTGACCCTTCAACACTCAATAAAGTAAAAAGTTGATCTGAATAATGAAGGGATTCCCAATTTTATCAACTTGCAAAGTGTCACTTCAGCTTCAAGAGCATAGTATTCTTCCTCCAAAAGTTAGGAACATCCTATTCTTAGAGCTTTGGAATGTTTTCACCAAGAACAGCTATGCGCAAGCTCAGATAATTACATATTTTATCTGAAAAGTGCATTAAAATTTTCTTAAATTGACTTCCATGGTTAGTATTTCTTGAAGATGTTATTATAGTTGGTCTTTCTTGTCTTCTTCATTGATTATCAGCATCCATAACCCCACACAAACCCCAACCTTTTCAAAAAAGTAACAAATTAATCATTGTTTCCTTTTCAAGGAGAGTAGAGGAAGTTTGATGCCCATTTCATTTGTTTTATTGTAGTTCTATCTTGCTGGTTCAGTTGTGCGTTTCTTGAATAGAATTCACATTGAGGGGGTTGTCTCTGTTCAGAAAAGCGGTATGACCATATTGCAAAGTCAGGTTAAGGACATTTTATCCTATGGTCTATTCTAAGTGGTTATGAATTGCTTTTATATTGCTATCTGAATGTATAATGTTCTCGACAGTGTGCTTTTTCTCTTGGATTTGTTTTTATTTTGCATCAATAACTTTAAAATATTTAAGTTACCACACTGCAAGCTGGTTATTTGCTTGAAGAAGTAGGCAGTCATTGCACCATCTACACACATTGAGTAAAATACTGTAACTTCTACTGTATAACTTTACTGAAATGATCGCCATATCTTCAACCGCTTTATAAATCGGGTTTCTTGTCCATTTGTTGATAATGCTTTCAATTGTTTCAACAATGGACGTCATGATACAAATTATCTCAGCCTTAGATGGAAGCCACATGGTTGTGACATCCCAAGATTTGATGGGTTGAAACTGCTGAACATGATAAGGGGGGTAAAATTATTTTTTCTGCGAGATTCATTGAACAAGAACATGTGGGAATCTCTGGATTCTGCCTTGACAAACTCACTCAATGACAAGAAAGAGTGAATGAAGTTTCTGGACGTCGTGACTTCAGAAGTCAAAAATTTTATTCCTTCAAATTTAAGAATTTTAAATGCTCAATTGACTTCATAAAATCGATATTCTTAGTTCAAGAATGGAAGTTCTTGCATAAAGCTGGAGAACGCCGCGAAACTATACGGCTGGATACAACCCATGCCTCTCTTACTAAGTACCATGATGCTGACATTTCATCTTCAACACTGGTGATTGGTGGACTCAGCAAAAAACTCACTAAATGAATAACTACTCACAAGAAGGGAATCATGTCTACGACAAATTCGAAGTGGCAGATGCATATACTAAGGCATTGAAGACATGGCCACATTGGGTTGATACTAATATCAACAACAGCAGATTTAGGGTATTTTTTACGGAATACTGAGCTTTTCATTTCAAAGGTGGTCAATGGAACTCAGGAGGAAACTGTGATGGAGAGACAAAATCGATAAAAAATGAGATTAAATTGGGTACATATCTATGGATGATGAGAGTTCTTGAATCAGTAATATTAGAACTGAAAGCACTAGTTGTTTATATGATCAAATGCACATCTTTTTTTATATAAAAAAAAGGGCACTCTTACTTATCCAAAAACTTCTTTAAAAGTCAGAAAAAATATTTGCCTACACATTTAAGCATAATGTGTTGTAATTCAAAAATTATTTCATAGTTTGTGACCTCGTAGTTGTAATTCAAAAATTGTTTCATAGTTTGTGACATCGTTGAGCGTAAAGAGTTTCATCTTTTCTCTTTTTATTATTTTTCTATATACTACTTACTAAATAGAACCATGATGTATTAGGACGATCACAACATAAATAAATCTAAATAGAATTCGAGAATTGATTGAAGAAAATAATAAAAAATTTATCATCGCGCGAAGCGCGGTCGATTTTCCTAGTGAAAAGATAAAATTAAAAGAAATTTCTAAGTTGAATAAACAATTCACTTATTTTTAATATTCAAAAATAACTCAACAATTCATTTATTTTAACATTAAAAAATAACTCAACAATTTATTTTTTTTGGAATGGAGAGAGTAGTGTTTTTATGACGGATGAATTTAGAAATCATTATGATGAGATGGTTTTTTGCTGCCTGTATATGTCTAGGTCCCATTTTCTTAGAGAGAATAGATACAAAGAGGTATATATACTTTTCTTTAAATTTATATTGTGCTAGTGCTGTTTTTTTTTAAATCTTTGTTAGTTTTTGACTTTCAGTTTAATACTAGAAGAGCTTGTTGAATTCTAAGAATACACCCATACCGTATGAAATATTCTTAAAAACAGTGGCAGAAGCAGATCTCAAACTATGATAAATTTCAGCAAATATTTGTGATGATATATTTTTCGTAAGATTTACAACAATCTTAATAATATTTACACTACATTCTTATAGAAAATAGCGAAAGTTGTATTTGAAGAAGGTCCAAACAAGCTGCTAAACTGTTAAAAGAAAAAAAGAAAAGAAAATCCACTATCTGTATTGTGTGGCAGTTAAGAGTCGAAAATTGGGAGATGATCCCCTAGCTTTAATAATGAATGCAGCTTTGTGGAGACGAAAGCCTACTCAAACGATGATGGAGAAAATGAGGTGTTAAATTTAGCTTATAACCAACACTTACCATCAAAGGTTAGTTGTTTATACTGAAATTATTTTTGAAGCCTCAATAAATAGATATGAATAGAACTGATTACCTACCCAAAATAATAGTCAGAGATTTTATCTGCCTCAATTTTGCTTACCTATTTTCATGGTCTCTAGTGATAACTTGTTTTGTGTTTGGGAAAGCTATTTGTTTATTTCTTAGCCTCGCTTTTTCGTAAACTATAGAAGTGGAGGAGAATGAATGATTTGTAGGGGAAAAATGGTCTTTTTCTTTAATATATTGGTTTGTTGGTTCTGCTCGTATCAAAGCTTTACAAAGAAGGCTCAGGGAAGTGTTCAATTAATTTGATAAAGGAATCATGCTGACAAATGAATTATGAAGTTGACACATGTTTGCTATTGCTATGGTGTTGGAAGCCTTGATAAATTCTGGCGATTATGCAGTGTAAAAGTTGTTATTTGTGGTCGGTTAAAAGGTATGTTGCGATATTTTATGTCTATAGTATTAGTAAATTTGTGTGTGGAAAAATAAGTCATCATATCTCAATCTAGAATTTAGAAAAATGATAATTCCACTAAGAAAAATAAATGTGTGCAAACGGATGATATAAATGATTGTGGTCATTTCTCAAGTAAATTTTGTGGTCTATATGTAAAAGATTAGATGTTAGGCTTTGTGTTGTTGGGCACATTATGCTAACAAAATTATTATGTTGAGTTCCACTCCCAAGTTGAAGAAGTGGAATGATATGTATATGTTGCTGATTCTAGAACTACTTAAGTTCTTAGAATGAAAAAAAATTTCTTATTAAATTCACATATAAAAATATTGAAACTAATTGAGGTGGTATAAAAATGATAATATTTGAATCAAATTAATGTTTATGAGATCATTTGAAAAAGTTTAGTGAAAATTGTACTCGAGTTTGATAAGGTGTTAAATTATAATGTTGTATGTTGAAATTATTCATGTCTAGAATTACTATTTTAATATAGGCTTTGATATATCAATTTATTTTTATATGTGTCTCCAATGTATGCTTTGCGAAATGTAACTGACAAAATGTGGTCGATATGAAATTCAATATGCTTGGAGGCTTCATTCAAATCCCTCCTCCTTATGGGTAAATGGTCTTACCAAAAAGTACAACCTCCACCCTCACAACAATTTCCATTCCACCTCTCCAACCTCTCCAACCTGGAGGAACATCCAAAGAGGATATCACATTTGTCAGGATGCTATCCAGTGATCTGTTCATAATGGTAAGAAGGTGGATATTTGGTAGGATCATTGGGTGCCTTTCTTTCCCCCTCTCTCCACTATTATTCATGGTCCTCTTCCTAATCTCTGTTTCTCACTGGAGCTGGCTTCTTACTGGAAAATTGGTTCTTTAAACTTAGACACCTTGCCTTTCAGCATCCCCGAGATGTGAAAGCCAGAATTGAAAATACCTTTATGCCTGACCATACCATCTATTCATACTCCCCTCATTGGGTCCTCACTGGCAATGGGATTTTCACTTGTAGGTCTACCTATCAGTACTTATTGGCAAAGAAAACTAGTTCAACCCTAGTTAACCTCCACTTGGGTTGGATCTGGAAAGCCAAAGTACCTAATAAACTCAAGTTTTTCCTCTGACTTATTCACCATAACAGTCTTCCTATGAGAGTCACCCTTGCTCATAGAGGTATCAATATTTCTCCATCTTGTCCCAACTGTGACCACCCTCTTGAAGACATTAATCTCATTTTCTTTGATTGTTGTCATATTTTTTTCCTCTGGGTGAACCTCCTTCTTGAGTATAAAGGTAACATATCCATCACCCTCTCTTTTTTTAAGTTTGCCAACTAGGATAGCACATGAAAACTTCTGCAGAACTCCAATTATAACAATTCTATCACTTGGTCCACACTCCTTCCTTTCTATTTGTGGACTATTTGGAGAACTAGGAACACAAATCTTTTTGACAAAAAGACTTCCTATACTTCTTTTGGACAAGCTTATTCTGAAGCTGTAGAATTCTCCCACCTCAATCACATCCCTGATCCTTCGACTCGTATCTCTATTCTAGTTTCCTGGGTTGCTCCTTCCTGGAGCTCCTACAAACTCAACACCAATAGCTCCTATCTAGGAAACCCCAATAATGAAGGTATTTAGGGAGTTATCAGAAACTATAATAGGAATTGGGTGATGGGTTTCTCGTGACACTTACCTCATGCTACGAATAATTTAATGGAGCTTCTAGCCCTCACTAAGGGTCTTAAGTTAGTTTTTGAACATCAATTGGGGCCCGTTGAGGTTAACATTGATTCAAAAAAGGTTATTCTAATACATAAAAATGGAAACCTTCTCTATAACCCCTTTCTCCATGAATGCAGGTTGTTGTTAAGCAGTTTAGGATGCCCACTGGTTCAACATAGCTACAGGAAGTAAAACATGATCGCAGATGCTTTAGCTAAATACGGTGCAAGGATGGACGCTTTTGATAACTGTAGATTTTTTGCAACCCCTCCCCCTTTTGTAGCCCAGTTTGTTTGGGTGAATATGGAAGGAACTAACCACCTTAGAAGGGTTCCTGTACATTCTTCTGGACATAGCCCAACAGTTTTTGTTTTAGAGTCAGATTGACCTCTTCCTCTGTAGTTATTTTCCTTCTTGAATGCACTTCTAGTTAACCAAAAAAAAAAAGAAATTTAATATGTTGAATAATCATTAGATGGTTTTTAATGAATGTACTGTCTTTTGATATTGAACTATTTAAAAAAAAAATCATTTTGTGAAAAATGTGTAATTGATACTGAAGCGTCACTAAAGACGCTCGCAAGGTTTTTACTAATATGTTAAATGGTCATGTGATATTTTTCATATGAAGTTTTGATATGTTATCAACGTACAACTTTATTTGTCAATGCAAAATTGAAAACCTTTTGAAATGTGTAAAAGTCATTTGTTTTCTAAAACATTTGTAAGTATGGGATATCTAGCTAAGATTATGTTATATGATCCTAAGAAATTTGAATCTTAAATTTTTTATAGTGTGTTTAACGAATGTGCTATCAATAGTGTTTTTACTAAATTGTTGTTAATAGTTATGTGATTGAACACAATATTATAGTTGAAAAGAAAAATTATTGAGAATTGAATATTTCATGTTCTCATTTTGTTGATAAAGTTGGTTAATACATAAATATTTGAGAGGTATCACTACTATGGTACTAAATAAAGCGATTTTTATTGTATTAGAGGGATACAATTATGTAAAGTGAATCTCAAAATTCACGAGTTATTATGCGTTTGCTATCTATGAGGAGGTGTCATGCCATGAATATAAACTTGTTGATTTTGAGACGATTGATAATGAGGCTAGAGGGTTAAGACATCTCTTAGTAAGTATTTGGATTGAAATAAAATCAAATTGTCATATATACTGTGATTGTCAAGAAAAAATAACTATAATGAAAAATAAAATTTTTATTGACAATTTAAGATCGTATGATAAAGCAACTGCTATGAGATGAAACTATTTACGTAAATAAAATTATACATAGTAAGCGATGAATCTGATCAACTTACGAATCAAAAGAAACATCGAGGGGAGTGAAATATTTGGTCAATTTGAGAAGATTAACAATGATGGTAACGCAACTAATTTGATTGGAGATCCCATGAATTAGGTTCATATGGGTAACAATAAGTTGTTAGTTGATCAAGTAAGCACTATAAAATACTGTCCCTCCCATAATGTGTGAATATAGTGCAATGCTGCAAAGCAAAGTGAGGGTTGGGTTAAATCACTTAATCCCTTTTATATCCTTTATAGGTGGCGCATTGTTCTGTAGAATACACTTGATGATTGAATCTACATGAGTGTGGATTGCTGCCGGCCCTATGATATTGTGACAAATTCCTAGAGCACTCATAAATTTCAAGACACGCGCATAATCTCTTAGCATAAAATTGTGATAGTGACAGATAGTGCAAGTATGTTGTGATAGAATAAGACTATAAGATTATAAAAGAACTCTTGATTTATAGAAGTCGAAAACTTCACCAATTGTTCTGTAAGCTTATATCTTATTTTATCTAAATCTGGTTCATAGTTTACAAACATCAGATTCGATGCATTGTACTCATATATGAAGACTCGATTTTTTTTATTTAATTTCTATTCCTTATTGTTATTTTTGAAATATGTAGGAGATTATTGAAAATATAATTTAATATCTGAAAAATAAATTATTATATTTTACTATAATAAATTACAATTGCAAGACAACTCATTCATACTTCAATGGCCATTAATAGTCTTTATTACTATTTGAAAGGTCAAATATGAAACCAATTTTGTCATTCATTGGCATTCATTGGCATTTAACAATGATTAATCTTTTGCTCCTCATTAGTGTTTTTATGACAATTGAATTTTAAAATCATTATGATCCTCAACCATTATGAGATGACTTTTGCTACCTATATACTCCCACCGTTAACTTTTATTTGTCATAAATTTTCTAATTGTATTTCTACTTTTACTTGTAATTTTTGACATATCAAGAAAAAATAATTTCTTTTTTTCCCTCTTTTACCCTTTGTATTAATTATTTTTTCTCCAAATTAATTTCAACATACAATGTAAACATCATTTAATAGGGATATTATGATAAAACAACGGTGTTATTAATTGTTTTTCTTAATGAATGTGTCAAGTCAAATTGTGACAAGTAAAATCGAACAGAGGAGTATATCTAAGTCTATTTTCTTAGAGAGAATAGATACAAAGAGACATATATACTTTTTCTTTAAATTTATATTGTGTTGGTGCTGAGTTCTCTTTATTTTTTATCATTGTTAGTTTCTGGCTCCCAGTTTAATACTAAAAGAGCTTGTTGAATCCTGATGGTTACACTCATATTGGATGAAATATCCTTAAGGACAGTGATCGAAGCATGCCTCAAGCTATGATGAATTCCAACAAATGTTCGTGATGACATACTTTCCGTAAAATTTACAATATAGAGTTATTATTTCATTATTGTTTTAATAAAAAATAATCGCTTGGTAAGAGAGGTGAGCAAGAGCGGAGCTAGAAGCTCGGGTAAGAGTTCGACTAAATCCTAATTTTTTGTTCAAACAATATATTTGTATTAACAAATTCATTATGCGTGTATAAATATTTAGTTTAGAATTTAGTTATTAATATTTAAAATTGTCATTCTAAAGTATAGAACCTAAAAAACTGAAGCAAATGAAAGAACAAAAATTATGTCTTATCCTTCCTTTAATCCTAATCATAGAAATGAATCTATGCCTCTCTTTCTCGGCATGCTTTAGTAATTAAGGGTTAACACGGATATGGATATTTAAATAGCAAAAAAGTTTGCTTATCACATGAGTCAATTCCAAAATATTATTTTATTAAAAAATGTTCGGTAATTAGTAATATCCAGTTGAAGAATGCCATTGTCCTCTACTAAGCTTATGTGGAATACTAAATGTGTAAAGGTGAGATTAGTATGATTCTTCCGTCATAGAATAGGGTGGGGGTGCCAATCATGATGGCTTGGATCGTAATATTTTTACGATGACAGATTGAAGCAGCATTAGTGGATCTTTAGTTTTGGACGGAGTTGTGGTGGCAGAACCTTGATTGTTAATGAAGGAAGGTTGTTGTTATGTTGTTGTTGTGTCATGTGTGTATCTGGTGTTTGTTGGTGAGAGTGGTTGTATTGAAGGGAATGAATTATGTGTCTATATGATCTATTAATGGAGAACTTAGGGGGTGATAGTGATCTGGTTGAGTGGAGGAGATGGAGTTGAGGTGGTCTATACGGGAAGAGAGTAATAACTTGGTGGAGAGATGATCTCCTTTTGTGATGTATCTGTGGTGTAGAGAGATAAGATAAAATCATGAATTTATGTAATTATTTTAAAGGGTTGAGGTTTAACTAATAATGGTAAATTACGATATGACATTATGTAATTTATTTGTATTTAAATCTCAACTATTTAGTGCCTTATAACACCTCATCCCGACTGGTTTTATTTTTACATAAAATCTCAGTTTTTCATTGCCGCGATGCATTACTAAGGCTCGTGATATATCACCATCTAATACATAAGTATTGATACATAACTCTTATGTATAAATATCACAGAGATACATTCATATACATAAGTCTTATGTATTAATAGTACAAAAAACATTCTGATACATGATTTCTGTCAAATTTTCAACGAAAGACGTCTTTCTTATATATTTGTAATCTAATTTTTAGTAATTTGTAACCTAATATTCAGTAAGATACATGATTTTTATACATTTGGTGGAGGGTTATGTGATGTATATTTTTATCCTTTTCAACTAGATACATCATTCTTATGCATCTCCAAACTTCCTTAACAGATACGTCATTCTTATGTATCCTATTAACAGCATCATCTTCAACCTCCATTGATGAATCTCTGAACTCCCTCCGTACATTACCCCAACTCCCTCTGTCTCTGTCTTATGCCACCGTAACTAGTAAACTCTCACTAACGAACCACCGAATAGACCCTTAATTGGGAAAAACTCTTTGAATTTTGATAGATTTTTCTCAATATGGGGCCTATAGTTTAGAGAATTTTCCCAAATTGTCAATCTACATTCATCGGCTATGATCTATTCATCTTTCATGATACCATAGTAATATTCAGATTTGGCATCAATCGATCCCAATGTAGGTTGTTTGCTTTGTCCACCGCTGATTCTCTTGAATGACGATATGGTGGTGTTGGATCTATTTTAGTTTATTTTTTACTAGAGTCGGGAGAGGAGGAACTCAGTTCAACAGTGATGGAGGGATGTCGGTGGAGGTTCTTAGCCAGTGGACAGTGGTTGACTGGAAGAGAGTAATCTTCCCACAATTGTTAATCTACATTCTTCGGCCATGATACATTCATCATCCATGATACCATAGTAACCCTAAGATTTGGTATTAATCGATCCCAATATGGGTTGTTTGCTTTTTCTACCATTGATTCTGTTGGATGATGATATAGTGGTATTGGGTCTGTTTCAATTTATTTTTTTACTGGAGTTGGGAGAGGAGGAATTGAGTTGAATAGCATAGGAGGGGTGGCGAAGAGGTGTTTTGACGGTGGATGGTGGTCGGCTGGAAGAGAGTAATTTTTTGGTTGTTACCAGTAGTTGACTAGGAAAAGAGTAATATATCAATGATTTGGAGAGAGAAAGTAAAAGAATGAATTTTTATAATTATTTTAAAGGGATGAGATTTTTTAAGTAATTATTTATGTTATTTGTCCTTGATTATATACTCTAGATCAGTTTCATATAAAGAAAACTTAAGTTGCTACTATTATTTTGCTAATTTAATAAAAAATAATAAAGTTATTCACAAAAGTATTATTATAACATTTTTAACTTATATTTTAGTTATCCCAACCAAAACTCTAGCATAAATAAAGTATTATATGAAATGAAAAATATAAATAAAGTATTATAATAGAAGTAACACATAATCCATGAAGAACTTAATTTTTTGGGATTAAAGCAAGTTCATATATTCTTATCCACCTCAACTTTATTTCCGCAAGTCTACACTTGCTTTCTCCCATCAATTCTACGTTATGAAGATGTGAAGTAACACATTTTTTTACTCATTAACCTAGCCTATCTAGACGTCAAACTTTTGAAAGAAGAAAGTTGCAACAAGGATTCTTTTTCTTTCTCTTCATGTCTTGTAATAATCAATCATCTAAAAATCAAGCAATAATAAGAGTAATTAAATAGTTACTCTTCAAACAAATATCTTGGGGATTCAAACCCACAAGTTCTACCCTTAATTCAAGGTCTATATCATTCCTCAAGGTCAGTTAGCCATTAACTAGTTCTTTCAAGCTTTGCCCATCTTCATTAATGGAGTTTTTATTTTAAAGTTCTCATCTTTATGGAATTCAAGGTTCCTAACCATCAAAATTCATAATATAATTTACGAAATTCATGTTAAGAACCTTTAATTTATAATCTAGAATCAGCTCTAGGTGATACTAACAACACCCATAAGTTTTCTCCAAAAAAAATCTACCATTAAAGGTATTTCTAAGGATTCTAAGATATTGAAGGATTAAAAGACAAAGAAGATGATGGGAAAACTTACATCAATGAAAGACTTCACCCTTAACTTTGGAAAATCACCTCTCTAGGGTTGGGGAATAAAGTTTGGATTTTTAGACCTAAAAACGGCTGAAATCGATTTAAATACTATTAAAATTCTCGGTAAAATGAAATTTTCTTTTTAGCTCGAACAATGCTGAGTAAAATGGTCGTAACTTTTTATTTCAAACTCGGATTGATGAACGGTTGGTTGCATTGGAAAGAAGACTCAGATATATTTGATTTAATGTGTTGGGCCCCTAATTCATTATTTTCTAGGAGATATGGTCATTTGAAAATGGCCCTAGAAGCCCATATCAAAACTCTATCGGAAAAAAAATTCAACTTAACTTTGTGTTAGGGATATTGTACAGTCTTAATTCACACCTAAAGAACTTCCAAATTAAAAGATTGATATTAGGACTTATGAATAATTAAATTCATCAGATTTAGTCTATGCAGACACATCAAAAGATTTAAATCTTGGTCGTAAAACTTGACGCGATACAATAAATAAAATGATGGCTATTTGAGACTCAAGTTAATATTAAGGAATGAAAACTAAGAATTTTCATGAATTTATCACCGGTAATTTAGTAACGCTGAAATGATTTGTTACAATTAAATATCAATTTACCATCCCTTCATTTTCGAACGAAAATTTCATGGAGAGAAGCACAATATTAAAATTAGAGAGATATTACTACCAGAGTTGCTTATATTGAATCCTATCTCACTCATTTGATATTACCATAATCTAACCCACAATCTATACTCAATCCTTCTATCAAGGCTTTTCAAAACACGAAGATGCGGTGCCAAATATCTACACATGAATCACTTATTCTCCTTACAATGATCTAAGTCTTAAACTTGAATTTTGTGAATAAAAGCAAGATAAAGACGGTTAAAAAATTCAACTTGAAGAAGACAAACACCCAAAATTACCTCTTTGTCACCATAGGTTCATTCTTAATTCACATACAGGAAGGATAGAGAATGAATTTCGAAAATCAAATTAAAAACTAGAAGCTACCATATTTATCGTTGCTGTGATGCCTCTATAATGGGAAAATCTTCCGCTGTGGTGAAACCTTTGACCGCTGCAGTGAAAATTTGATTTTCAGACCAGTAAGTTCTGCCAGCTCTTAGGTACCCCTAATTTACAACTCAAAAATCAAGTTTCGAACATTAAATTACAAGTCTATCATGGTAATTACCATTATCGAAGTTCTACAGCACCGAAATCAATTCCAAAAAGTGCTATGGAATGCTACATGTGTCTACTACTCGAATTTCAATACTAGACAAGTCATAACTAATCCAACCAACACACGAGATCAACCTGAGACCCTCGACTCAATTTCTAGCCAAGACTACCCCCTAAAAAATATATATCTTGATCATATTTAAGTCACCATACTATTCATAAGTCACATAACTTAGATATTCGCATGCACCCAATCAAGTTTACTAGATTTATTCTATATATAAAGCTAGATTTAACATCTTACAACCACTATCCTTTTCACCTCATAACCCACGATTCCGTGTTTACTACTATACATAGGTGACAACATAACCTCTCACTCATTACTCAGACTTACAGCTATTAGCCATAGAGATCTAACAAAATTAGAGCCTATAATACATTCTCCTCCACAACATTGTCAATACTCATCTAGTTATCATACATTAATCACTCAACAAGAAATATTCATCAAGTATCACCCAAGGAAATATCAATCATTTCATTTACTAATTCACTTATATTCTTTCACTCAAGGCCATTCTTAATTATTCTGTAGGCGTAACTAAATAATTTGATTTTGCATTGCCATCATCATAGGAATTAATATCCTCTAAAAATGTCATATATCAGTCGACTTTATAGGACCTATAAATGCATCATTCAGCCACTAGGTCAAGTCAACAATAATTTATCTTCTCAAATTTTACCTTAATGCACAAATACACCTTTAAAATTTTGTCAAAACAATCTCTAGCTCAATATTAATCACGCGACAAATACTTCATTATCAAGCCAAGTAAACCCTATATTACTAACACCAATTTATGGTATGGGGGGCATCATACGTAGCAGCATACAATGGTAGTTTCATTCTTTGTTCTACATTACCATATTTTTATTATAGGTTTCTGTAACGACCCTCCTAGTCGTTTCGTCAATTTTAATAATCTTTTGCATTTGCTTTCCCCATAGTTTATATATGTGAATTATGACTTATGGGATGGGTAGTACCAATTTTTGAGGTATTCAAAAGTAATTTAAGTCATTAGTCAGATTATTGAGTTTTTATTAAGCTAAGCCCGATCATGGTCAACCTTTGATCAAAACGACCTTGGATTAGTGTCGTAGTATTTTCAATAGGTCTAGAATGTACTTTTTAGTCAATGTACATATTTGATTTTTTTTCTCAAGGCTCTGAATAATATTCAGGAACTATTGAGTATTTTAGATAATTAATTTAATTAGTCTTTTAATAGGCCAAAGTTGCAATTTATTTACTTATATGGCCAACACAAGAATAAATTTATTGGATAGGGTTTACCATATATATTAATAATAGAGTCAAAAATTTGGGAGAAGGGAGGCACGCAGGTTTACAGTGGCTTTTCGCATCAAAAGCTCAAAGGAAATTTTCTGTAAGTTCCCAATTTGTTTCCTTAGAATAATTAAATTTCTAGCATTATTGTATGTAATAAAGTAGATGAGGTTAGATTGTGACATTTATTTATGAGGGAATTGGCAGTATGTGTATTTGTAGTTTTAGAGTTAGGTTAGTAATTGGTAATTGGGAATCATGCGTATATGATTACAAATGGCGGTACAATCATTATATAATGATTGAGATAGAAAGTTAGGTTGAATATATGTTAAGTAATGGTGAAATTATGTATAGGGTAATGGTGGCAGTGATTGTTCGCATATTAGTAGTTAGGTAGAAAGTAATTATTTTGGGTAAATTTAACAGTTAGGCTATAGAATTTGTGTTAAGTATTTAATAATAACCATTGGATATTAGGATAATGTTAAGATAATAATTTGTTAGTAATTGAGCTCTAATGAATAAATTGATGTCATTAGATTAGTATTCTTATGGAGATTACATATTTGAATAGATTTTGATCATTTGGAGACTCTACAGAAGGTCAAGGCCATTGCATAATAGCTTGCCTTTGGTTTCTTTGGTTGAGGTAGGTTATGATTTCATTGAAACTTAAACTCAATTTAATTATGTGTATGCTCCTAAATTGGATACTTGTTGATTGGTATTCAGATAAGTTTAAAATTGATAATTTTTGGATTGTTGAGGCGTGTATAAATGATTATTGAAAATTTACTTGGTGGAATTGTCTTATGACTTTAAGTGTACTTGTAAACTTAGTGCATCGCATTGTATGCTATGAGGTAGTGTAAATTTGATATTTATATTACTTGTTTATGGTGGATCGGATAGCACACCGGTACAGATATGAATATGTTTGATTGGGTACCACGTCGGTACGGATTTGTATATGTTGGATTGGGTACCACACTGGTATGGATATGTATATGTTGGATCGAGTACCACACCGGTACGGATATGTATATATTGGATCGGGTACCACACCGGTGTGGATATGTATATGCTAGATCGGGTACCACGCCGATACGAATATGTATATGTTGGATCGAGTACCACGCCGATATGGATATGTATATGTTGGATCGGGTACCATGCCTGTAAGGATATGTATATGTTGGATCGGGTACCACGCTGGTACGAATATATATATGTTTGATTGAGTACCACACTGATATGGATATGTAAATGTTGATGGGGTACCACACCCATACAGATATACATATGGCGAATTGGGTACCACACCGGTATAGTACATGAGCATAGATTGTTCCCTGCTGGTCATGGCTATTTGGGCAAAACTAAGTCTCATAGCATGTGTTTGCATATTTATGTTGATTTTGTGGATGTTTATAGTATGGTTGATACTCTTAATGGTTATGTGGCTTATTTGTGAGCACTGTTTGGCCTATTATTGTTGTATTGTTGATTCATTAAATATTTATTATATGACAGTGCCTATCTAATTTTTATTTGATTTATGTTGTGTACATGTTATTAAATTGAGTTGGCCTATGATACCTACCAGTACATAGTGGTTTGTACTGATACTATCCTGTACTCTTCTTTTGTTTAGTGCAAAAAGTGTTCTAAAGGCTCATACATGACCTCACCTCTAGAGTTTTATAGCAGATCTTGATCCAAGGGTGAGCACTCCATCTTCAGGCTGCCATGGGTCATCTTATTTATTCTTGTCCATCTTTCGGGCAATGAAACAATCTTTATTTTTGGATATCTCTTTTGGACATAATTATTATTTAGAAGTTCTTGTATGATGACTTTCGGATCTTGGGGATTTCAATAAGTTGTTAGTTGAATTTCCACATTAGTAATGATTAGCTCTAGATTATTGTTATTATGTTAATATTATCTTAATATTGACTAAGTGATTGGACAATGGTTTGATTTAGATGGTTCTCCCACGGGAAGATTAGTGTGGGTGCCACTCGTATCCTTTTAGGTCATGACAAAGTTAGTATTAGAGCCCTAGGTTCGTCGATCTCATCGTACAAAAACATGTCTAGTAGAGTCTTGAGAAATGGTATGGAGACATTTGTACTTTTCTTTGAGAGGCTATAAGACACTAGAAAAATTTAAATTTTTCTTTCTTACGTGCTATTACTTGATTTTAATTGGTTTCTGTTTACAATTGGTACCTAACTTCTTTCATTCTTATTCTCGAAGAAGGGTGTGGTTGAGAGGTATGGTTTAGAACTGGTTACCTTCTAATTTCAAAAGAATATTTACAGAGGAGGCAGTTTTACTGGTTCTTATAATAGGGGTCTGAGTATGTTATGGGTGCGGTGGAGTGAGTCATATTAGGAGTTTTTGTCCTAATTTGAGGCATTATTGTTAGTTTAGCCAGCAGCAGGCTCCTCGAGCACTAGTTCTAGCAGGTAGGGGAGGTGGTGGTAATGGTAGAGGTCATTCACAGAGTGGTCGTAGTGGTCATCAAGTAGGTAGAGCTAGTAATCAACCTCATCAAGGTAGTTTTTATCTTGATAAAAATAATGCTCAAATTGGTTGTAGGGCCCATATCTATGTTTATCCAGGCAGGCCCAAGACAGACGAATCAAACGTTGTCATTACAGGTACTATTATAGTCTGTGATTGAATAGCCACTATATTATTTGATCTTAGTTCTTCTTTATCATATGTATCTATCAATTTTGTTATGGATTTGGACATGATGCGTGACTTACTTGACTTTCCAATTCACGTATCTACTCTTGTGGGTAATTCTATTGTTGTTGATAGGGTTTATTATTCTTGTTCTATTATATTTATGGGGCATTAAACTTGGGTAGATTTAGTAATTCTAGACATGATAGATATTCATGTAATTTTAGATATGAGTTGGTTGTCTCTGTATCATGATATATTAGACTGCCATGCTAAGATAGTAATAGGGACTATGCTGAGAATGAATAGACTTGAGTGGGAGGGTGATTATAGTCCTACTCTAATGAAACTTATTTCCTTTCTGCGTGCAGGCAGGTTAATTGGGAGAGGTTGTTTGGCCTTCCTAGCACATCTTTGGGACACTTCCGTAGAGGTCCCATCTATTAAGCCAGTTTTTATGGTGTGTGAGTTCCAAGAGATTTTTCCTAAGGGTTTTCCTGGTATGCCACCAAGCTGTGACATTGATTTCTATATTGATTTAGAGCTAGGTACTCATCCTATTTCTATTCCTCCATATAGGATGGCTCCGACTGAGTTAAGGGGGCTAAAGGCTTAGTTGTAGGATTTGTTGAGTAAGGATTTTATTCATCCGACTGCCTCTCCATGGGGTGCTCCTATTTTTTTGTGAACAAGAAGGATAGTAGTCTTCGTATGTGTATATACTATAGGCAGTTGAATAAGTTACATTCCATAAAAGTATCCTTTGCCCCATATCAATTATTATATGACCAGTTGTAGGGTGCATCCGTATTTACTAAGATTGATTTGAGGTCCCGATATCATCAGCTTAAGATTCGGCCTGACGATATTCCTAAGACTGGTTTACAAACTAGGTATGGGCACTACGAGTTTCTTGTAATGTCTTTTAGGCTGACTAATGCCCCAGCTACTTTTATGAGTTTGGTGAATAGGATATTTAAACCCTACTTAGATTCTCATGTGATTGTCTTTATTGATGATATTCTAGTTTATTCTAGAGTAAAAAGGAATATGAGAATAACTTAAGGGTTGTTTTGGGTTTGTTAGAAGAGAAAAAGCTTAATGCAAAGTTTTCTAAGTGTGGGTTCTGATAGACTTCTATCTACTTTTCTTGATAGATGATGTGTGATATATGTTGTGTATGGATATGGATGTTAGGCTTGATTATGAGTAGGATGAGTTGGCCTCAATTGTTGATGTTTAGAGTTTAGATGCGGGTTTGGGATCTGTAAAATGGCATGTTTATACCTCTTTTGAATCCTATTGCTTTCCCTCTCTAGTTTAGATTAGTTGTAGCATGGTTATGATGTAAACCTATGTTTGGGATATGGATTTAGTATTCGAAGCATGATTTGTATATTTAGCCTAGTTTGGGGCATAGTGTGCTTAATTATGGAAATTAAGGATTAGATGTGGGATCGTCTGGCCCATCTAGGACTAAACTTGTGTTAAGTCTTGTGGACTTAATTGCGGATGTTAGACATATATGAGGCTAGTAAACCGTAGAATAAGGTTACTTCGTAACTTGGTAACTTGTATCGATGTTCCCGGATTATGGATTTTGAGTTATAGTTATGATACTTACTGTGGAAGTGATATTGGGAATTTAGAGATGATATTCTTCCTAGATACGTTATGGGGCCTATAGAGATGGCATTTTCTCTTAGACTTGATGATGACCTATAGAAATACTATTTCTTCTTAGATATGTAAATTGGCCTAGAGAAGTGATATTCCCCGTAGTCATGATGTATGATATATGGATATAAGATACCCTATAAATGATTACATGTCTATCTATATTATGCCTCTTATATGTGAGATGATTAGATGTAATGCCCCGAGTCTACACCCTGGAGTCACACGGTGCTTACAATCCTGAAGGATCACAAGCTAACCCATGAATGGTACCTGTTATGAGCACTGAATAATAATACTGAAAAACATATGCGGAAGAAAAACTAAAATGCCAGAAGGTTCTCAAAATACTGAAATAAACACTGACTGTACTGATAATAACATCTGAAAACTGAATAACTAACTGTCTAAGTCTGAAAGCCTCTAACTGCCTGAATATGGAGTTGATGGGACAAACCCCAACTAACTTTGACTGTAATAACTACTAAACTAACTGAAGTACTAAAATAACATAGTATGCTCGATGGATGACGACTCACTACTAAATCTACTGCTGATATCCTAAGCTGCTAAGTATGATTAGGAATGCGTACGTCTGAACCTATGATATGAGACATTATAGCACAAAAAAAAGTATGCGTCAGTACTTTGAATGTACTGGTATGCTAAGTGAGGTAGGCTAATATACATGGGTTCATATGCATGAGGTGATAACTGACTGAATGAACATCATGAAATAACTAGTTGATAACACATGCAAAACTATAACTACTGAGCATGCTGAATATGCAATACTGCGTATATAACGTCAGTTTGAATTAGACTGAAACTGAAGTACTGAATTATGGTAACTGAATACTGATAACTAAAAATTTAGAATGATACTGAAGTACTAATTTCTGATGGCTAAGTAATTGATAACTAATAGCTATAGTTCTGTAGAACTGTCTGAGTTCTTATAATACCCCAAAAATCCAAACCAATGTTAAGGATATGCTTCAAGCTCATGAGAAATAAATTATACTATCTTCTTAGTTTTATGAGTGAGTTTGATGTATACTAAGGCCTCAAATAACTCCTAGCTATTAAATAAATCAAAATATCCCTTACCGATTGAGTTCTCAAGAAGGAGGATGATATAGTCAACTTCAAATAAGCATATGTTATGTTTTACTAAGAAATTTTGAGCTCATGACCTACCAATGGATAGATAATTGAATTATATTTTCAACGATATCAATTTTTCCTAAATCCAATAATAGAACGAAAATTTATAGCATTTTTGTTATGAGGTAGTAGGCTGCCGAAACTACACCGCTTAGCGGTACAATAGTGGTGAAGCCAATACTACTCAGCGGTACACCTCCAACTGGGAGTCATCCCAAGGCAGTAGGTCACCACTATTAGCCTGCTCAGCGGTGCTATGGCGGTGGGACCAATACCGCTCAACGGTAAACCTCAAAATTGGGATTTTTAATGTTCAGGGATCGTTTGGTCATTTCCCATAGCTCTAAATCCATCCAAATACGGAATTTAAGTCCCAAAAGAGCATTATATGCTCATTTTTATCACAAATTACTCAAATTAAAGTATCTCTCTTTCAAGAACAAAAACCCTAGCCTTCACAATTCAAGAACAAATTGCAAGAATTCGCCGTCAACTCTCACGAATTCATCAACTGTAATGCCCCAAATCTAGTACTCGGAACGCTACACAGTGCCTATGACCCCAAAGGACCACAAGCTAACCCATGACTGATATCTGTAACTAAGCACTGAATAATATACCGAAATTATATGGAATAAATAAAAGTTGTAAGGCCATAAGGTTCAAAACTGAATAACCATCTGATAAAACAATTTCTGGAAATAGTACACAAATACCAAAACAAATCTAAAGTAACTGTCTGGAATGCTATTGTCTGAAAGCCTCTAAACTGTCTGAATAAGGAGTTGATGGGATATGTCCCCAACTAACTCCAACAACTAAAGTAAACTGAAAGCTGAAATAGTAATGTAATCATCACGTCCTCGAAGGATGAGGACTCACAGCTGACTCTGACTGCTGAACTGGGATGCTACTATTGGTCTGGAGCTCATACTTCTAAACCTGTAGTATAAAATACCATAGCTCAAATACGTCAGTACTTTGAATATACTGGTATGCAAGTGAGGTAGGCTAAATGCAAATGGTTTATATACATGAACAATACTAACTGACTGACTAACATGAATGTGAGAATACATGCATGACTACGTAACTGTAACTGAGATCATGATAGGACTGAATACTGAGTCTACTGATATTGACCCCTGAGTCGCTGATAAGTGAGAAAGACTAATACTGTATTACTGAATACTGAGGGACTGATACTATGTTACTGATATATGAATAACTGTTTCTGATAGTACTGATTATGAAGAACTGGTCTGGTTGATTGTACCTGACAGTCCTGAAGCTGAATACTGATAACATGAGTTCTGAGAACTGATATAATTAATAACATGAGTGACTATATCTGAAAGTCCTGAATCTAATAGAACTAGCTGTTTCATACTGTATCTAACAGTCCTGAAATCTGAAGAACTATCTGAGTTCTTTTACTAAGATTGAGACTGAGACTGAGACTTGACTGTGGGAGGTAATCATCTAACCGACATACCCTAGAACTGAACTGGTAGGTTCCAACCTGTAACTCCAGCTGGAAGGGTGTCAATATCGTGCCATAGGTAAAGACCTGCTGTGAGTATACCCTCACTAACAGGGAGCTCTTCCATCAACCCCTCCTAGTAGGTAACCTAAATGAGATGTACATATATATATATATATATATATATATATATATATATCCCTAAACGCGTAGGGTGCATTTCAACCTATGATGGCTACATAGGTCTGGAACACAAGGATTGCTTCTAAGGATCACACGCTCCACTGAATAACAGGTGAGTCCCCATCCTTGGGTTCACTCAGTGCTGAATCCTACTCTCAACTGAATGGACACTGAACAGATTAAATAAACTGAACTGATTTAACTGAACTGAATTGATTAACTGATGGTATCATTTAGCGGAGCCAAAACTGAATTTACTGAGTTTCGTTGATCGATGGAATACTACTGAGATCTAAGGACTGACTAAGAGTACTGAAGTTACTGAAACTTACTGGGAATACTGAGATCACGGAGGTTACTGAACTACTGAGATTACTAAGATTTCTGAGATTTCCTGAGTCACATGACTAACTGAGTTCTATGGATCGTGACTTGTCTGAGAGTATCGTGAAAACATGACATGGTTCTAGGCACACAGCTAAGTTGTCGGGTACAAGTACCCTCAGGACCCGATGGAAAGAAACTGACATAACATGACTTACTTGAACACATGACCAATAACACAATTCATAATTCATATATTGAAGCACTTCATCAAATATGTGATATTCATAAACTTGTACATAAAGGGGATTTCATAATATCATGCTAGTTGGGCACTTTTCCTTCATATAGGCATTCAATCAAACACATGGTAAGCATAGTATATGTAAACAACATTTTACAACAATTAGACATCATGGTTCAATTCTAATTTCATCATTATAGGGTTTAATCCTAAGTTCACATGAATATACAACTATACTAATCAATTCCACATAAAATTGATCACCCAACATGGATTAGAATTCAATTAATCATTCTCAACATGAACAAAACAAACCCAAGATGAAACTCATAAAGAAATCCATAAACTTGAAGCTGGAAAAGAGATTCTTGGGCTTTATGGATAGAAAGAGTCTATGAATGAACACTACGCATACCTTGGTTCATAAATACACTAAGATTGACAGAGGAAATTCTTGAACTTGAATCTTCTATGAAAAACTCTAATGTATTCTTGAGAGGATTTTGAGAGAATAGAGTATATTTTGTCGTAATGGAGGCTCAAATTCGTGTTTTTGAGCTTATATAGGGTAGGAAAATTGACACTTTTAACCCTAGGACAGGTATTTTAATTCTTGTGAAAATTTCCCAATTTTCATCCTTGGCGCGATGTGCCACTATCGCGCCAAGTCACTGGAACAGGACAATTGGGACTCTGCATGGTGGCGCGACGTGGAGCTATCGCGTTGCCACCTTGTTTGAGACCTGAAAGCTTGGTGCGATGCGCCACTATTGCGGACCAACACTGAAAATTGACAATTGTCATTTAAGCTGGCTCCGCAATGCACTGATGGCTCAGGTGATACACTGTCTCACTAAAAGGGCTCTAACTCTTCGCCCGGGTGTCGGATTTGGGCCAATTTGGTATAGATAAAAAGCTTATGGAATTTCCCACATGATAAAAAGTGAAAATCTTGAAAATACCATATCTATCAAAGTGGATTCATCTTTCAAAGAAAGCTTCTAACATTCTTAGGGGGGAAATTTCAATCTAGGAAAAGTACGGGTATTACATCAACCCAGGTATGTTAAGTGTTCATCCATAGGTTCCTTTCACCCATGGAGTCCAAGAATCTAATTTTAAATTCAAAGTTGTAATCTTTAAAAGTTATTATGATTTTAAATGGTGATTTTAACCATGAACTCCTATGAATTGTAATTTTATACCATGTTTACATGAAATTGTTGTTGTTGTCAAACCCCACATATTTCAACATTGTTATTCACTGATTTAAATCATAATTAGTGTTGTTGAGGTTGAATTCATGCTATTACTACAAGCTTTAAACTATTCCCATGCTTAGCTTGAACTATGCTCATTAAGTGTTTGATGAAATGCCTACAAGAATGAATTTTAGATAAATGTTTTCATATTATGTCTCCCAAGTTTAGTACTATTTTTATATTATTGCTATCGAGTCCTGGGGGTGATGAATACTAAAAAATTTAGCTGTTTAATTAGTCTCAGTATCTTCAAAATAGTTTCATAATATGTTATAAGCATTATCAGTTCAGTTAGTCATCATAATCATTTAAACTTAGATCAGTTAAGAATTCAGCGTCTTTCAGTTGGGAGTAGGATTTGGCACCGAGCGAATGCTGGGATGAAGGATTTCCCATCAGTTAGGAAGAGTCGTTAGTAGAAGTCCCTGTGTTCCATAACTACATAGCCAGCGTAGGATGAGGAGTCACCTATCAGATTAGGCTTGACTACCTCCTAGAGGTCACCCGTCAGATTAGGCTTGACTTCGGCCAGGTGTCACCCATCAGTTTAGGCCTGACATCCTAGTTTTTTAGTAGCTTAGTGGATCCATATAGCCATTTTTAGTACTTGTGCCATGGTATTAACACCTTTTTAACTAGGGTTACAGGTTGAACCCCAATCAGTTCAGAGCGGGGCATGTCGGTTCGATGATACCTCCCACAGTCTCAGTCCAATAATTTAGCTTCAGTTTTATTTGACCATAGCATACAGATATCAGATATTCAATCATCAAATTTCTGTAAATCAGTTTATAGATTATATTCAAAATATGTTTTATGCTTGGTCATGCACACTCAATATTTACAGATTTCATGCATACTCAGTATTTACAGATTTTATGCACACTCAGTACTTATAAATTCCATGCATTTCTATTTCGTACTTTATGCTATTCAGTTAGTTATTATTCATGCACATGAAACAATGCATATCAGCGTACCTCATTTAACATATCGGTACATTCAAAGTACTAATTGCATACTCTTTTCTTGCCTATGATATATCATATCATAGGTTCCGATGCTCGATTCTCAAATTATGCATAGACTTTCCAGATTATCAACCATAGAAGAGATGAGTCCTCATATTTTGAGAATAGACTATATTTATTTTTATGCTTTTAGTTCAGTAGTCAGTTGGAGTTAGTTGGGGCCTATCCCATCAACTCTTATTTAGTCAGTAGAGGCTTTTCAGACTAGTATAGATAGTTAGTAAGTTTTTCCAAATTTCAGTTGTCATTATCATCATTATTAGTTTTGTCTTCCAGACTTATCAAATTTATGACTTAAAACCTTATGGCATTCCTCAGTTTATTTCCATAGATGATCTTGTGATATCATTTGTAGTCAATGCTCACAACAGGTACTAGCTTATGGGTTAGCTTGTGGTCCCTTGGGACTGTAAGCATTGTGTGGCACCTAGGGTGTACTCTCGAGGCGTTACAAACTTGGTATCAGAGCCTAAGGTTTTAAAGCATCCTAGGAAGTCTGAAAGTCAAATTAAGTAGAGTCTTGTGCATGGGTGGGAAGTGCACCACACTTATAGATAGGAGGCTACAAGGTGATTTATGAAAAGTTCCCTTCTTTTAGTATTCATGTCATGCTAAAGATCATGATACTTAAGCTAAACTCTCTATCTAATCTATTTTCCCTTCCGTTTACAGAATATGCCTCCCAAAAAGACAAATGGAAGAAGAAATGGAAACCAACCAGCACCTCCGCCCGTTCAAGAAGATCCCCTGAACGAGCATATTTCTCATGTAGAGTTCAGAATTGTATTCACTACTATAGCTCACTCCATAGCATCCTAAAATAAGTGGCCAGTTATTGTTCTATCCAACCCAGTGGCTAATACTACCGCAACCAAGATTCGGGACTTTAACTGAATGAATCCTCCTCTATTTTTGGGATCCAAATTTAAAGAGGATTCATAGGAATTTCTAGTCATGGTATAGAAGGTAACAGATATCATAGGTATGACTTCTATCAAGAGTGCTGAATTGGATATTTACCAACTATAGTATGTAGCCCATACCTAGTTTAAGCAGTGAAAAGGGGATAAAGGCACAGACACAGGGCTTGTAGAGTGGGAGGTGTTTGCTACAGTCTTCTTAGATAGATTCTTCCAGTTGGAACTAAGGGGATCCAAATTGTTAGAGTTTATAAACTTGAGGCAAGGCAATATGAGTATGAAAGAGTATTTCCTCAAGTTTATTCATTTAGCCAGGTATGCTCCTCCTGTGGTGGCTGATAACAGGTCTAGAATGAGCAAGTTCGTGTATGGAGTATCTAATAGTGTGGTCAGGGAGTGTAGGACTGGGATGCTAATTAAGGAGATAGACATATCTAGGCTTATGGTTCATGCTCAACAGATTAAGGAGAAGAACTTAAGAAAAGAGAGAGGGAGAATAAGAGGGCTAGAATGGGTAGCTTTAATTTTACTCAGCCTAAGTTAGAGGGTGGTAATCATCCCTAATTTCACCAAAAATTTTCAGCTCCTGCCCCATCTTCAGCTAGTACCACGATGCCAAAGTTCAGAAATGACAATCGGGATAGGGCGCCAAGCTCTAAGCCCCAAGGTAGTGTAAACAGTGGTCGCACAAATCCTCTTTGCCAGAAATATTGTAGAAACCATCAGGTTGAGTGTAGAGCTGGCAGTGATGTATGCTTTGGGTGTGGCAAGCTAGGCCATCAGATTTGGGAGTGTCGGCTAGTTTCTAAGAAAGAAAGGGATTTATGCCAACAGAGCCAGTCCCATTAGTCATTAGTCCCAGCCGGCCACCCGACTTAGTAGGGCACCGTTTCCAATGCTACTAGTGGTCAGCATCAAAATAGGCTTTATGCACTTCAGTCTTGACAAGATAATGAAAGTTCTTTTGATGTGATTACTGGTACATTGCAAGTCTTTCATTTACATGTTTATGCTTTATTAGACCCTAGAGCTTCTCTTGATTTTGTAACCCCTTATATAGCTGTCAATTTTTGAGTCAGTCCCAAAATCTTAGAAGAGCCTTTTTTAGTGTCTACCCCAGTAGGTACCTCTATTGTAGCCCAACGGGTATACAAGAACTGCCAATTACAGTGTCTTAGAAAGTTACTTCAGTAGATCTTATAGAACTAGAGATGACAGATTTTGACATCATTCTCAGCATAGATTGGCTCCACTCATGCTATGCATCTGTTGATTGCAGAAACAGAGTTGTTTATTTTTAGTTTCCAAATGAACCAGTCCTTGAATGGAGGGGTAGTACTACGGCTCTTAGGGGTCAGCTTGTTTCATACATTAGAGCGAGGAAAATGATATCCAAGGGGTGTATTTATTATATTGTTCGAGTTAAAGACTCTAATTCTGAGACTCCTAATTTTGAGTCAGTTTCAATAGTAAGGGAATTTCCAGATGTGTTCCCTAAAGATCTTCCCAGAGTTCTTCCTGAAAGGGAAATTGACTTCGAAATAGACCTTCTTCCAGATACCCAACCTATCTCTATTCCGCCATACAGAATGGCTTTTGCCAAACTCAAAAAATTGAAAGAACAATTAAAAGATCTCCTAGATCAGGGATTCATAAGGCCCAGCATTTCCCCATGAGGCGTACCAGTCCTATTCATGTGTAAGAAAGATAGTTCTCTTAGAATGCGTATTGACTATCGTCAGTTGAATAAATTAACAATCAAGAATAAATACCCACTTCCTAGAATCGATGACTTGTTTGACCAAATTGAGGATGCCAGTTACTTTTCTAAGATAGACTCATATTCGGCTATTATCAGCTTAAGTTAGAGAATGTGATATTTCAAAAATAGCTTTCAGAACTCGGTATGATCACTTCGAGTTTTTAGTCATGTCCTTTGGTCTCACAAATTCCCCAGTAGCCTTCATAGACTTGATGAACTAAGTGTTCAAGCAGTATTTAGACATGTTCGTTATAGTTTTCATTGATGACATTCTTGTCTACTCCCATAGTGAAAATGATCAAGTAGACCACCCTGAAATAGTATTGCAGACTCTTAGAGCCCATCAGTTATTCGCTAAATTAAGTAAGTACAAATTTTGGCTAAGATCAGTAGCTTTTCTTGTCCATATTATTTCCGATGATGGCATTAGAGTTGATCCTCAAAAGACCGAAGCGGTGAGAATTTGGCCCAAACCCATCTCTTCATCAGATATCAGGAGTTTCTTGGGTTTGTCTAGCTATTACTGGTGATTTATTGAAGGGTTTTCATCTATTGTGTTCCCGATGTCCAGATTGACTCATAAAAAAGTTAAGTTTTAGTGGTCAGATTCTTGTGAAAAGAGTTTTTAGGAGTTAAAGACTCGACTCACTACAACCCCAGTTTTGACATTGCCAGAGGTTTCAGATGGGTTTTTTGTGTACTGTGATGCTTCCAGAGTTGTTTGGGGTGTGTTTTGATGCAAAATGGTAAAGTTATGGCCTATTCCTCCAGACAGCTTAAGCCCCATGAAAATAATTACCCTACCCATGATCTTAAACTAGTAGATGTTGTGTTCGCCGTATAAATTTGGAGGCACTATTTTTATGGGGAGCATATTGATGTGTTCACAGACCAAAAGAAATTGTAGTATGATTTTCACAGAAAAATTTAAAGCGGCGTCAGAGAAAATAGTTAGAATTTCTAAAAGATTATGATATGAGTATTTTGTATCACTTGGACAAGGCCAATATAATTGAAGATGCCCTCAGTAGATTGTCTATGGGTAGTGTTGCTCATGTTGAGGATGATAAAAAGTAGTTAAGGAAGTTTATCAGCTTGCCAAACTAGGTGTTCGTTTGGTTGATTTAGCCGAGGGTAGTGTATGGGTGCAGAATAGTTCGATATCTTCTTTGGTTGCCGAAGTGAAAGAAAAGCAAGATAGGGATCCTATTCTAGTAAAGCTGAAGGAATCAGTCAAAGATCAAAAAGTAGAGGTTTTCTCCCAGGGACATGGTGTGTTGCGTTGCCAGGGTAGATTGTGTGTGCCACGTGTTGATGAGTTGAGACAACAGATTCTTACAAAAGCATATGGTGTAAGTGAATTGATTCATCTAGGGGCCACGAAGATGTATCGCAATCTGTAGGAAATCTATTAGTGGAGTGGAATGAAGAAAGATATTACAGAGTTTGCAGCTAAGTACTCCACTTGTCAGTATGTGAAGATTGAGCATCAAAATCCTAGTGGGTCTATGGAGGAGTTCAGTATTCCCACTTGGAAGTAGGAGGAAGTAAACATGGATTTTGTGACAGGTTTGCATCGTACTCGTCATCAGTATGATTCAATTTTGGTCATTATGGATAGGATGACCAAATCAGCCCATTTCTTACCAGTACATACTTCCTATTCAGCCGAAGACTATGCCAGGCTCTACAACAGAGAGTTGGTTAGGTTGGATGGTGTCCCGTTGTCCATCATTTTAGATAGAGGTACGCAGTTTACCTCATGCTTTTTGAAACCCTTCTAAAAGAGTATTGGTACACACGTCCACCTCAGTACAACCTTTTACCCTCAGACAGATGGTCAGGCAGAGAGGACCATTCAGACTCTTGAGGATATGTTGAGAGCGTGTGTAGTTGACTTTAAGGGTAGTTGGGATAACACTTGCCTTTGATTGAATTTGCGTATAATAACAGCTATCATTCCAGTATTCAGATGGCTTTATTTGAGGCTCTTTATGGGAGGAGATATAGATCTCTCATTGGTTGGTTTGATGTAGGTGAGGCCGTGGTGGTGTGGCCTGACTTAGTGTTTGATACTTTAAAGAAAGTACAGTTGATCAGGGAGAGGCTTAAGACAGCCAAGAGTAGATAGAAATCGTATGCAGATGTGAGAAGGAAAGATCTTGAATTTGAGATTGACGACTATGTGTATTGGAAAATCTCTCTCATAAAGGGGGTTAAGAGGTTTGGTAGGAAGGGAAATCTTAGTCCCCGATATGTTGGCCCTTATAGAATTTTGAGCCATTCCAGAAAGGTGGATTATGAGCTTGAGTTGCCTGTAGACTTAGCATCAGTGCACCCAGTACTCCGTGTCTCTTTTTTAAAGAGGTGTATTGGTGACCCAACTGTAGTTGTCCCTTTAGAGAGCGTAGGTGTTTAGAACAGCCTTTCTTACGAAGAAATTCTAGTTGAGATCCTTGATCGCCAGATTTGTAGATTAAGGAACAAAGAAGTTCCCTTGGTCAAAGTTCTTTGGTCGAATCAATTCGTTGAGGGAGCCACTTGGAAAGAAGAAGCAGATATGCAGACCAAGTACCTTCATCTTTTCCTCATAAACTCAGATTCAGCTTAAGGTACTAATATTCTTAGAATTTTTCTTTTGCATACTCAGTTCCAGTTACATATCATTCTCATATCAGACATGTAATCATAGAACCAGGTCAGTCATGTGCATATTTTAGATTCAGTCACATAATCATATTAGCAGCATGTATATTCAGCATGAAACCAATGTTCCTTGGTGTTTTTAAGTTAATCAATCTCATTCGAGGATGAATGTTCCCAAGGGGGAGATAATCTAATACCCCAAAAATCCAAAACAATATTAGGGATATGCTTCAAGCTCATAAGAAATAAATTATAGTGTCTTGTTAGTTTTATGAGTGAGTTTGATGTATATTAAGGCCTCAAAGAACTCATAGCTATTAGACGAATCAAAATATCCCTTACCGATTGAGTTCTCGAGAAGGAGGATGATATAGTCAACTTCAAATGAGTATATCGTATGTTTTATAAAGAATTTTTGAGCTCATGACCTACCAATGGATACATAATTGAATTATATTTCCAGCGATACCAATTTTGCCGAAATCCAATATCCGAGTGAAAAGTTATAGCATTTTTCGAGTGAGGTAGTGGGCTGCCGCAACTACACCGCTCGCTGATGTAATAGTGGTACCAATACTTCTCAGTGGTAAACCTCCAAATGGGAGTATTCCCAAGGCAGTAGGTCACCACTGTTAGCCGCTCAGTGTGCTATAGCGGTGGGACCAATACCGCTCAGCGGTAAGCCTCAAAATCAGAATTTTTAATGTCTAAGGACTGTTTGGTCATTTCCCATAGCTCCAAATCCGTCCAAACACGGGGTTTGAGTCCCAAAAGAGAATTATATGCTCATTTTTCTCAAAAATTACTTGAATTAAAGTATCCTTCTTTCTAGAACGAAAACCCTAGCCTCCACAAGTCAAGAACAAATCGCAAGAATTCGCCGTCAACTCTCATGAATTCATCAACCCAGGTTGTTAAGTGTTCATCCAAGGATTCCTTTCACCCATGGAGTCCAAGAATCTAAATTTAAATTCAAAGTTGTAATCTTTAAAACTTATTGTGATTTTAAATGGTGATTTTAACCATGAACTCCGATGAATTATAATTCTATACCATGTTTACATGAAATTGTTGTTGTTGTCAAACCCCACATGTTTTAAAGTTGTTGTTCACTAATTTAAATCATAATTAGTGTTGTTGAGGTTGAATTCATGCAATTACTACAAGCTTTAAACTATTCCCATACTTAGCTTGAACTTTGTACATTAAGTATTTGATGAAATGCCTACAAGAATGAATTTTGGATAAATGCTTTCATATTATATCCCCCAAGTTTATTACTATTTTTCGATTATTTCTATCAAGTCCTGGGGGTTATGAATACTCATAAAATTTTTTGTTTAATTAGTCTTAGTATCTTTGAAATAGTTTTAGAATAAGTTATGAGCATTATCGGTTCAGTCAGCAATCATAATCAGTTAAACTTAGATCAGTTCAGAATTCAGCGTCCTTTAGTTGGGAGTAGGATTTAGCACCGAGCGAATGCAGGGATGATGGATTTCCTGTCAGTTCAGCAGAGTCATTAGTAGTAGTCCCTGTGTTCTAGAACTACGTAGCCAGTGTAGGATGAGGAGTCGCCCATCAGATTAGGCTTGACTACCTCCCAGGGGTCACCCGTCAGATTAGGCTTGACTCTGCCCAGGTGTCACCCGTTGGTTTAGGATTGACATCGTGGTTTCTCAGTAGCTTAGTGGATCCACATAGCCATTATTATTACCCATGGCACGGTATTAACACCCTTTCAACTAGGGTTACATGTTGAACCCCAATTAGTTTAGAGCAGGGCATGTCGGTTAGATGATACCTCCCACAGTCTCAGTCCAGTAACTCAGCTTCTGTGTTGTTTGACTATAACATATGGATATCAGATATTCAGTTATCAGATTTTAGTAACTCAGTTTATAGATTATATTCAAAACATATTTTATGCTTGGTCATGCACACTCAATATTTATAGATTCCATGCATACTTATTATTTATAGATTTCATGCACACTCAGTACTTATAGATTCCATGCATTTCTATTCAATAATTCCTGCTATTCAGTGAGTTATTATTCATGCACATGAAACTATTCATATCACCCTACCTCATTTAGCATACCGGTATATTCAAAGTACTAATCACATATTTTTTTCTTGTGCTATGATGTATCATATCATAGGTTTGGACGTTCAGTTCTCGAATCGCGTATAGACTTTCCAGATTATCAAATATAGCAGAGGTGAGTCCTCATATTTTGAGAACAGATTATATTTATTTTCATGCTTTAAGTTCAGTAGTCAATTGGAGTTAGTTGGGCCGTATCCCATCAACTCTTATTTAGTCAGTAGAGGCTTTTCAGACTAGAACAGATAGTTAGTCAGTTTTTCTAGATTTCAGTTGTCATTATCATCATTATTAGTTTTGTCTTACAGACTTATCAAATTTATGACTTATAACCTTATGGCATTTTTTAGTTTGTTTCTGTATATGATCTTATGATATCAGTTGTAGTCAGTGCTCACAGCAGGTACCAGCTTATGGGTTAGCTTGTGGTCCCTCGGGATTGTAAGCACCATATGGTGCCCAGAGTGTACTCTCGGGACATTATAAACTTGGTATCAGAGCCTATGGTTTTAAAGTGTCCTAGGAAGTCTAAAAGCCACATTAAGTAGAGTCTTATGCTTGGGTGTGAAGCACACCACACTTATGGAAAGAAAGATATAAGGCATTTTAGGAAAAGTTCCCTTCTTTCAGTGTTTATGTCATGCTAAAGAGCATGATGCTCAAGTTAAACTCTCTGTCTAATCTAATTTCCCTTTTGTTTACAGAACATGCCTCCCAGAAAGACAAATGAAAGAAGAAATAAAAACCAGCCAGCATCTCTGCCTATTCAAAAAGATCCCCTAAACGAGCATGTTTCTTATGCAAAGTTCAGAGTTGAATTCACTACTCTATCCCACTCTGTAGCAGCCCAAAATGAGTGGCCAGTTGTTGTTTCGTCCAACCTATTGGCCAATACTACCGCAACCAAAATTTAAACCTTTACCCGAATGAATCCTCCTCTATTTTTGGGATCCAAATCTGAAGAGGATCTGCAGGAATTTCTAGACATGGTGCAGAAGGTAACAGATATCATGGGTGTGACTTCTAACAAGAGTGCTAAATTGGCTGCTTAACAGCTGCAGTATGTTTCCCATACCTGGTTTAAGTAGTGGAAAGTGGATAGTGATGCAGACACAAGGCCTGTAGAGTGGGAGGAGTTTACTATATTTTTCTTAGACAGATTCTTCCCATTGGAGCTAAGAGAAGCTAAAGTGTTAGAGTTTATCAACTTGAGGTAGGGAAATATAAGTGTGAAATAGTATTCCCTCAAGTTTATTCAGTTAGCCAGGTATGTTCTTCATGTGGTGGCTGATAACAGGTCTAGGATGACCAAGTTCAAATCTGGAGTATCTGATAGTGTGGTCTAGGAGTGTAGGACAGCAATTCTAATTAAGAAGATGGACATATCTAGGTTTATGGTCCATTCTCAACAGATTGGGGAGAGAAAGCTTAATAAAAGGGAGAGGGAGTATAAGAGGGCTAGAATAGGTAGCTTTAATTTTACTCAGCCTAAGTCAGGAGGTGGTAATCATCCCCAATTTCACCAGAAATTTTTGGCTTCTACCCCATATTCATCTAGTGCCCTGGTGCCAAAGTTCAAAAATAACAATCGGGATAGGGCGCCAGGCTCTAAGCCCCAAGGTAGTATAAATAGTGGTCGTATAAATCCTCTTTGCCAGAAACATGGTAGAAAGCATCTAGTTTAGTGTAGATCTGGCAGTGATGTATGCTTTGGGTGTGGCAAGCTAAGCCATCAGATCTGGGAGTGTCGGCTAGTTTCTAAGAAAGAAAGGGATTTGTGCCAATAGAGCCAGTCCCATCCGGCCACCCGACTTAGTAGGGCACCATTTCCAGTGCTACTAGTGGTCAGCATCAGAATATGATTTATGTACTTCAGTCTTGACAAGATAATGAAAGTTCCTTTGATGTGGTTACTGGTACATTGCAAGTCTTTCATTTACATGTTTATGCTTTATTAAACCCTAGAGATTCTCTTTCTTTTGTAACCCCTTATATAGTCGTCAACTTTGGAGTCAATCCCATAATCTTAGAAGAGCCTTCTTTAGTGTCTACCCCTGTAGGTGCCTCAATTATAGCCCGGCGGGTATACAAGAACTGCCCGATTTCAGTGTCTCAGAAAGTTACTTCAGTAGATCTTATAGAAATAGAGATGACAGATTTTGACGTCATTATCAACATAGATTGGCTCCACTCATGCTATGTGTTAGTTGATTGCAGAAATAGAGTTGTTTATTTCAGTTTCTAAATGAACCAGTCCTTGAATGAAGGGGTAGTACTACGACACTTAGGGGTCAGCTTTTTTCATACATTAGAGCGAGGAAAATGATATCCAAGGGGTGTATTTATTATCTTGTCTGAGTCAAAGACTAATTCTGAGACTCCTAATTTTGAGTCAGTTTTAGTAGTGAGGGAATTTCAAGATGTGTTCTCTGAAGATATTCTCGAAGTTCCTCCTAAAAAGGAAATTGACTTCGAAATAAACCTTCTTGCACATACCCAGGCTATCTCGATTCCACCATACAGAATGGCTCTAGCTGAACTCAAAGATTTGAAAGAGCAATTGAAAGATCTCCTAGATAAGGAATTCATAAGGCCCAGCGTTTCCCCATGGGGTGCATCAGTCCTATTAGTGTGTAAGAAAGACGATTCTTTTAGAATGTGTATTGACTATCGTCGGTTGAACAAAGTCACAATCAAGAACAAATACCCACTTCCCAGAATTGATGAATTGTTCAATAAATTAATGATGCCAGTTACTTTTCTAAGATAGACCTCAGATCTAGCTATCATCAGCTCAGATTCAGAGAATGTGACATTCCAAAAATAGCTTTCAAAACTCAGTATGGTCACTTCGAGTTTCTAGTTATGTCCTTTGATCTCACGAATACCTTAGCAGCCTTCATAGACTTGATGAACCGAGTATTCAGCTTCAGTGTTGTTTGAACATAGCTTACTGATATAAGATATTCAGTCATAAAATTTTAGTAACTCAGTTTACAAATTATTTTTAGAATATGTTTTATGCTTGGTCATACACACTCAATATTTACAGATTTCATGCATACTCAGTATTTACAGATTTAATGCACACTCAGTACTTACAGATTTCATGCATTTCTTTCCAGTACTTTCTGTAAATTAGTCAGTTATTATTCGTGCATATAAAACCATGCATATCAGCCTACCTCATTTAGCATACCGGTACATTCAAATTGTTGATCGCATACTCTTTTCTTACATTATGTTGTATCCTATCAAACGTTTGGACGCTCAGTTCTCGGACCAACATAGTTTTTCTAGATTATCAGCCGTAGCAGTGGTGAGTCCTCATATTTTAAGGTCATACTTTTAGTTCAGTAGTTAGTTGGAGTTAGTTGGGGCTTATCCCAAATAACTCTTATTCAATCAGTAGAGGCTTTTCATATTACTACCGACATTTAGTTAGTTTTTTCAGATTTTAGTTGCCATTATCTGTGTTATTAGTTTTGTCTTACATACTTATCAAATTTATGACTTAAAACCTTATGGCATTCCTTAGTTTATTTTTGCATAGGATATTGTGATATCAGTTATACTCAGTTCTCACAGTAGGTATCACGGGTTAGCTTGTGGTTTCTCGGGACTATAAGCACTGTGTGGCACCCAGGGTGTACTCTCGGGGCATTACAGTTCTTTACTGACAATTGAGACTAAAATATTAACTGTGGGAGTGTTCATCTAACTGACAAAACTTGATTATAGATTGATTTAGGGTCCAACCTATGACCCCAGTTGAAAAAGTGTTAGCACCTTTCAATGGGATACTATCAATGTTGTGTCAACCCTAATCTGGCAGAAAAAATCATGAAATATATACATATAACTGTGTTAACCCTAATCTGGAAGGAGGACGACTTACCCCACGTTGGCTACGCAGTTCTATAATGCAGGGACTGCTACTAAGGGTCAAACCCTCTGCTGGCAGGAATAACCCCTTCCCTGGGTTCGTTCGATGCTGAATCCTACTCCCAACTGAACCAACACTGGACTGATCACTAGACTATACTAGGCATGACTGAACTGGCACTTATCGTGTTGACTGACTGAACTAGACTGAGTTCACTGAGTTCTGTTAACTAACTGAGTACTACGGTTCTTGACTTTTACTGGGATGATTCTATAACAACTGCAACTAAGTAAGCAACTAGATTTTGGGAAATAAATACCCCCAAGACTCGATAGCATAATGGATAAAACATGGTTAATCTTGAAAGCATAGCAATAGTCAATCGTTCATAATTCATTCATGGAGTCATTTTGTCGAACACTTGGAGGTCATGGACTTGTACATGATTGGGAACACGTGCTGATATGTCATGATTTCACTATTTAATTTACCTGGACATTCTATCAAGCACTTGGGGAGCATAATTAATGCACATGTAATGAACAACACACAAGCATCATGACTACAACTTAAACTTACAAATTCAAGGGTTTTGACATGAAAGATTCATAATTCAACACACATGCTAACATACTTTCATGGAACTCATAAAATATCTCAACTTGAAATCCATACAACAACTTAAACATGGCATAATTCAATTCATAACATAGAAATCATAATTCAAGTTTTTGGAAAGGTTTCTTGAACTCCAAGGGTGGAAGGAAACCCAAGGATGAACACCTAACATACCTTGATTGTTGATTTCGTGGGAATTGTGGAGGATTTCTTGGAACTTGGACTTGAACTTTATGAACTATGGTTTATTTCTTGAGAGGATTTTGAGAAGAATCAATGTATTTTGCCCTTAGGATATTAAATTTTGTGTTTTGGCTGAATTGGGTTTGGGCAAAAGGACCTAAATACCCTAAAAACCCCATAAGTTAACACACAAAATAGCCCAGTAATGCAATACTTGATGTACCACGTCGATAGGGTCGACACAATTACCGACGCATCGCATCGATGGGTGCAACACGATAGCCAATATGACGCATTAAGATCATGTTGGTTTGCTGTTTTTGTCTTCCAAATGTGACTCTAACGAAGTCCAAAAATTCTAAAACTCAGTCAATATGACCTATTGACATCCCTGATCATGAATAAATTTCAACATCAACATTCTAAGGTCGGAAAGATCAAAAATAAGATCATCCAATTTTAAAGGCTAAAATGATTCTAAGTATTAACACTTAGCTGAAATTTTCTAAGTCTGTGACCTCTTTTGGCATGCTATGTAGGACTAAAATAGCTAGGATTTTGTGGGGTCTTACAATATCTCCCCCTTGGGAACATTCGTGCTCAAATAAGACTGACTAAAGTGAGAGAAACTGAGGAATTGTACCTAAACTAACATGCATAAATGAAGCATGACTGAATTCTGAAGACATGACACAAGACTAAACTATTTCATGAATGCATGAATGATATGATAATGTTATGCAGCTGTAACTGAACATGGAATAGAATAAATCCAAGGAAGTCTGTTACCTTAGGCTGAATCTACATTTGCGGAGAAGAGGTGAGGGTACTTGGTTCGTATGCCTGCTTCTGCTTCCCAAGTAACTTTCTCAACGAACTGATTCCGCCAAAGAAATTTGACCAAAGGAACTTCTTTGTTCCTCAGTTTGTGAATCTGACGATCAAGGATTTCAACAGGGATTTTCTCATAAGAAAAACTGCTTTGAACATCTACACTATCTCTAGGGACTACAACTGATGGGTCACCTATGAACTTCTTTACCAAGGAGACATGAAACACTGGGTGCACTGATGCTAAGTCTGCAGGAAACTCAAACTCATAAGTTACCTTACCAAAACGACTGAGAATCCTATAAGGACCAACATATCGGGGACTAAGCTTCCCCTTTTTGCCAAATCTCTTCACTCCCTTCATGGGAAAGATTTTCCAATACATAAAGTCTCTAATCTTAAACTCGAGATCTTTTCTTCCCACATCTTCATATGATTTTTGTTGTCTCTAAGCTGTCTTAAGCCTCTCTCTAATTAACTACACTTTCTTTAAGGCATCAAACACCAAGTCAGGCCCTACTACTGCGGCCTCACCTACTTCAAACCAACCAATGGGATATCTACATTTTCTTTCATAAAGTGCCTCAAAAAGAGCCATCTGAATATTGGAATGAAAGTTATTATTATACGCGAACTCAATCAAAGGTAAGTAGTCATCCTAACTGCCCTTAAAGTCAACAACACACGCTCTCAACATATCTTCTAAAGTCTGAATGGTCCTTTCTGCTTGACTATCTGTCTGAGGGTAAATGGTTATACTGAGGTGAACTTGGGTACCAAGGCCCTTTTGGAAGGCTTTTCAAAAATGAGAGGTGAACTGCGTACCTTTATCTGAAATGATGGATAATAGGATACCGTGTAACCTAACCAACTCTCTGATATAGAGCCTGGCATAGTCCTCGGCTGAATAAGAGGTATGAACTGGCGAGAAATGGGTTGACTTGGTCATCCTATCCACAATGACCCAAATCAAATCATGCTGACGACGAGTACGAGGCAAACCCATCACGAAATCCATGTTCACTTCCTCCCACTTCCATGTGGGAATACTGAACTCCTACGCAGACCCAGTAGGCTTCTGATGCTCAATCTTAACCTACTAACACGTAAAGCACTTAGCCACAAACTCTATAATGTCTCTCTTCATCCCACTCCACCAATAGACTTCCCACAAGTTGTGGTACATCTTAGTGGTCCCATGATAAATTGAGTAATGCACACCATGAGCTTCTGCAAAAATCCACTATCTCACGTCATCCACACATGGCATACATAACCTATCCTTACAATGCAATGAAACATACCATCTCCCCCTTGGGAGAAAGCCTCTACCTTCTGGTCTCTGACTGGCTCTTTCAACTTAACTAAACTAGGATCTCTGTCCTGCTTTTCTTTTACTTCATAAACCAAAGATGATTCTGAACTATTCTACACCCAAACACTACCCTCAGCCGAATCAACCAAACGTATACCTAGCCTGGCAAGCTGATGAACTTCCTGAACAAACTTTTTCTTACCATCCTCAAAGTGAATAAAACTACCCATGGACAATCTACTGAGAGCATCATCCACTATATTGGCCTTGCCCGGGTGATACAGAACACTCATGTCATAATCTTTCAACAACTCTAACTACCTTCTCTGATGCAGGTTCAAGTATTTTAGAGAGAATACATACTACAAGATTTTGTGGTTTGTGAACACATCAACATGTACCCTATACAAATAGTTCCTCCATATCTTTAAGGCAAACACAATATCTGCTAACTCAATATCATGGGTGGGGTAATTCTTTTTATGGGGCTTAAGCTGTCTAGAGGCATAGGCCACAACTTTACCCTTCTGCATCAAAACACACCCTAATCCAACTCTGGAAGCATTACAATACACAACACATCCATCTGAACCATTGGGTAAAGTCAAAATTGGAGTTGTAGTGAGTCGACTCTTCCACTCTTGAAAACTCTTCTCACAAGATCTGACCACTAGAATTTGATTTTCTTCTGAGTCAATTTGTACATAGGGGATACAGTAGACGAAAATCCTTTAACAAACCATCGGTAATAGCCAGCCAAACCCAAGAAACTCCTGATATCTGATAGAGAGATGGGTCTAGGCCAGTTTTGCACTACTTCAATCTTTTGGGGATCAACTCTAATGCCATTACCGAAAACTATATGACTAAGAAAAGTACTAACCTTAGCCAAAATTCACATTTACTGAATTTGGCGAACAACTGATGGGCTCTGAGAATCTATAATACTACTCTAAGATAGTCTACATGATTATTTTCACTGCGGGAGTAGACAAGAATGTCATCTATAAAGACTATGATGAACATGTCCAAGTACTGCATAAACACGTGGTTCATCAAGTCCATGAAATCTGCTGGGGCATTGGTAAGACCAAATGACATGACTAGGAATTCAAAGTGACCATACCTAGTTTTGAAAGATATTTTTAGAATCTCATATTCTCTAACTCTGAGCTAATGATAGCCTGATCTGAGGTCTATCTTAGAAAAGTAACTGGCACCCTGAAGTTGGACAAATAAGTCAATGATTCTGGGAAATGGGTACTTGTTATTGACTGTGACTTTGTTCAACTGATGGTAGTCAATACATATTTTTAGAGAAAGGTCTTTCTTATGCATGACTAGAACTGGTGTGCCCTACGGGGAGAGACTGGTCTGATGAATCCCTTATCTAGGATATCCTTCAACTTCTCTTTTAATTCTTTAAGTTCAACTAGAGCTATTTTGTATGGCGGAATAGAGATGGCCTGAGTATCGGGAAGAAGGTCTATTTTAAAGTCAATTTCCCTTTCAGGAGAAACTCTGGGAAGATCTTCAGGAAACATATCTAGAAATTCACTTGCTACTAGAACTAGCTCAAGATTAGGAATCTCGAAACTAGAATCCTTAACTCGAATGAGATGATAGACACACCCCTTGGATATCATTTTTCTTGCTCTAAGGTATGAAACAAACTGGCCCCTAAGTGCTAAAGTACTACCCCTCCATTCTAGGACAGGTTCATTCAGGAACTGAAAATAGACAACTCTGTTTCTACAGCCTACTAAAGTAACTTTCTGAGACACCATAACCAAACAGTTCCTGTATACCCATCAGGATATGATATTTTTACCTGCTGGGGTAGAGACTGAGAAGGGCTCTTCTAAGATTGTAGGACTGACTCCAAAGTCAACAGTTATATAAGGAGTTACAAAGGGCAAAGACGCTCCTAGATCTATAAAAGCATAAACGTATAAATGGTAAACTTGTAATGTACCAATGACTACATCAGGAGAACTTTTCTAATCCTGTTGAGACTAAAGTACATAGATCCTATTTGGGAGTTGCCCACTAGTGGCACTGGAAGTGGCAACCTGCTGAGATGGGTGACCAGACTAGGCTGGGGATAATTATGCTGACTCTTTGAACCCACCTGATGACACTCTCTAATCCTATGGCATGGCTAACTATAATGCCCCGAGTCTATACCCCAGATGCTACACTGTGCTCATAATATCGAAGGACCATAAGCTAATCCATGATTGGTACCTACTGCAATAATTGAATGACAATATTGTAATTATGCAATAATTAGGTGGAAATCTACCATAAGGTTCAAATAAGAAATAAATACTGAGAATAGAATACTGATACATCTATCTGAAATACTCTAGTCTGAAAAGCCTCTATTATCTTAACAAGGAGCTGATGGGACAAGTCTCCAACTAACTCTGACTACTGAAGTAAACTAAGTACTGATATAACTGAAATGATAAATCTGTACTCGAACTATGAGGAATCACTACTAACTATGCTGCTGATATATTAGGCTACTAAGTATGGTCGGGAGCTCGTGCATCTGAACCTATAATATAAGACATCATAGCGCAAAAGAAAAGTATGCGTCAATACTTTGAATGTACTGGTATGCTAAGTGAGGTAGGATGATGTGCATGGGTTCATATGCACGAACAATAATTGACTGAATAACATGATTATAACTGAAGGAGTATACATACAAAAATGCTTAAACTATATCTGAGGTCATTGTAACACAGAATATAGAGTCTGAATCACTGGTTTACTGATATCTGAATTTGCTGATATTGTATTACTGATAACTAAGTGACTATATCTAACAGTCCTAATTTCTACAGAACTAAACTAAATTCTATACTGAGACTGGAACCAAAACTAAGACTGTGGGAGGTAATCATCTAACCGACATGCCTCTCTCTGAAGTCATTAGGGTCCAACCTATAACCCTAGTTGGAAGAGTATCAGTATTGTGCCGCGGGTAAAGACAAATATTGAGTCACCCTCATCTGGCAAGTGCTCTGAATAAGAATGGTGGTACCCTCAAATGGCAGGTAAGACACATCATCAACCCTCAACTGACAGGTCGATGTCTCAACCTATGCTGGCTATATAGTTCTGGAATGTAAGTACTACTTTTAAGGATCACACCCTTCGCTGGCAGGTAAGTCTCCATCCTTAAGTTCACTCGATGCTGAATTCTACTCCCAATTGAAAGACACTGAACTGATGTACTGAACTGAACTGGACTGATACTGAGTTTACTGAGTTTATCTGAGTTCTATAACTGACTGAGTTCTACTGAGTTTCGTATGTGACTGAGAGTACTATTGATCATGACATGACTGATACTACTCTGTATTGACACTAGCTCTAGGAAAACAGCTAAATTATTGAGTATTAAATACCCCCAAGACTCGATAGATTACATAATACTAAGATATGGCACTTCTTGATAACATGACAACAGTCAACTATTTACAATGCAGTCACTGAGACATTTTGCCATATTCTTGGGCTTGTATATGAATGAGAATGTATGCTATCATATCATAATTTCACTATTTAATTCTCATGGATATTCCATTAATCACATACAAAGTATAGCTTTAACATGGGAGCAAATTTAGAACATGTGGTTCTAGCATGAATTCATCATAAGGTCACCAATGGACCACAATGCACAATTTATTCACTTAGACATTTTTTCAAACACATGGAAGGCATAACCTTATACTTGGGCATGAAAAACATAGTAATGCATCATGACTACCACAATAAATTTACACATTCAAAGGTTTAACATGGATTCACATGATACTACACATATATCAATTAACTACCCATGAAACTTGTAATTAAACATGGATTAAAAACCCAACTAGTTATTTTAATCAAATCCTACATGGAATTCATGAAATCAATACACTTGAATTTTAAAAATAGTTTCTTGAACTCCAAGGGTGGAAGGAACCCTTGAATGAACACTTCACATACCTTAATTATTAACTTCGTAAAGATTAGGGTGAATTTTTGAGGTTTGTTTCTTGAACTTGATGAAGCTAGGGCTTGTTCTTGCGAGGATTTTTGGAAAAGAATGAGTGATTTTGCTATTTAGGGATTTAATCCCGTGTTATAGAGCCATTGGGTGAAGGAAAATGACTTATTTTCCCTTAAAACTATGAAACCTAACTGCAGAATTTACCCACACTAGACTGGCCAGGGCACCGCAGGCTCTGGAGTGATGCTCTGGGCGAGGCACCGTGGTCTCCATAGCGGCTTTCCTTAGCACCGGACTGGGCGAGGCGCCGCGGGCTAATCGCCTTGAGCTGCTATTTTAGAGTTCCAAACATGCCTTTACGCTTGTCCAAAAATTCCAAAACTCACCCGAGATGTACTATTGACTCCCCTGATCATGAATCAACTTAAAAACTAACTTTTAGAGGTTGGAAAGGTCGTAAATAAATTCCTCAAAGTTTGAGGGCTTTAGAAAAGACTATGTTCCAATACTTAGCTGAAATTTTCTAACTCTGGGACCCGTCATCAAGCTCTAAGGGATTGAGTTACGCTTAGGATTTTTGCAGGGTCTTACAATATCTCACCCTTGGGAATATTCATCCTCAAATAAGACTAACTAGGCTGAGATTATTGATATACTGAATTCATGTACTGAACATGCATAATTGAACACGATTAAATAACTGTTACTACTGACATACTAAAATTTCATACTGAACACACATATATGATGCATGAATATCTTACTGAACTTACTCATGAATGTATGAATGGGATTGAGGATAAGCTGAGTGTCTCATACTGAACATGAATATCTGATGCATGAAAATCTGACTGAACTGACTCATGAATATATGACTGAACATGTAATGTTAACTGATACCAAGTTTGTAAGGGACATCGGAGCATAAAACTGTTAAGTTTAAGGAAAACTATTACCTATTACCTTGGGCTGAGTCTGAGTTCGCAAAATAAAGGTGAGGATACTTGGTCCACATGTCTGCTTTCACTTCCCAAGTTGCTCGCTCAACGGACTAGTTCCGCCAAAGAACTTTAACTAGAGGGACTTCTTTATTCCTCAGTCTACGAATCTGGTAGTCAAGGATTTTGACTAGAACCTCTTCGTAAGAGAGACTGTTCTGAATATCTATGCCCTCTATAGGTGCAACAACTGCTGGATCACCTAAGCACTTCTTAAGCAAGGAGACATAAAACACTGGATGTACTGAATATAGGTCTGAAGGCAACTCAAGCTTGTAAGCTATCTTTATGAAATAGCTGAGAATTTAGTAAGGATCAACATATCGAGGATTGATCTTCCCTTTCCTGCCAAACCTCTTCACTCCTTTCATAAGAGAGATTTTCAAATACACATAGTCACCAATCTCAAATTCAAGATCCTTTCTGCACACATTTGCGTACGATTTTTGTCGGCTCTGAGCTGTCTTAAGCCTTTCCTAAAAGTATTAAATACCAAATCAGGCCCTACTATTATGTCCTCACCCACCTCAATCCAACCAATGGGAGATCTACATATCCTTCTATAAAGCACCTCAAACGGAGCCATCTGAATGCTGGAATGATAATTGTTATTATATGCGAACTCGATCAAAGGCAATTTTTCATCCCAACTACCTTTAAAATCAATGACACATGCTCTTAACATATCTTCCAAAGTCTGAATAGTCCTCTCAGCTTGACCATCTGTCTGAGGGTGGAAAGTTGTACTGAGGTGAACTTAGGTTCCAAAACCTTTTTAAAAGAGCTTGACCATCTGTCTGAGGGTGGAAAGTTGTACTGAGGTGAACTTAGGTTCCAAAACCTTTTTAAAAGAATTTCTAGAGGTGAACTGCGTACCTCTATCTGAGATAATAGACAACAGAACTCCATGTAATCTGACTAACTCTCTGACATAGAGCTTAGCATAGTCCTCAGATGAATAAGAGGTATGGACTGGTAGAAAATGAGATGATATGGTCTCCTATCTATAATGACCCAAACTGAATCATGTTTGTGACGAGTACGAGGCAAACCCATCACAAAATCCATGTTCACCTCTTCCCACTTCCAAGTGGGAATACTGAACTCCTGCATAGACCCACTAGGTTTTTGGTGCTCAATCTTAACCTGCTGATATGTCGAGCACTTAGCTACAAACTTTGCAATGTCTCTCTTCATCCCACTTCATCAATAGATTTCCCATAAATCACGATACATCTTAGTGTCCCCTAGATGAATAGAGTAACGCACACCATGCACTTCTGCAAGAATCTGTTGTCTCAAGTCATCTACACCTGGCACATATAACCGACCCTACTAACGCAATACACCATCTTCCTCTTGGGAGAAAACCTCTATCTTTTGACTCTGACTGATTCTTTCAACTTAACTAGGTTGGGATCCCTATCCTGCTTTTTCTTCACCTCAGAAACCAGAGATGATTTTAAACTACTCTGCACCCATACACTACCTTTTACTGAATCGACTAAGCGAACACCTAGTCGGGCAAGCTGATGAACTTCCTGAGCTAACTTCTTCTTATCATCTTTCATGTAAGTAACACTACCCATAGGCATCCTATTGAGAGCATCAGCCACTATATTGGCCTTTCCCGGATGATACAAGACACTTATATCATAGTCTTTCCACAACTCCAACCACCTTCTCTGACGGAGGTTTAGATCTTTCTGAGAGAACACATACTGTAGGCTCTTATGGTAAGTGAACACATCAATATGCACATCATACAAATAGTGTCTCCAAATATATAAGGCAAATACTACTGGTGCTAACTCAAGATCATGAGTAGGATAGTTCTTTTTATAGGGTTTGAGTTGTCTAGAGGTATAGGCTATGACCTTACCTCTTTTTGCATCAAAACACACCCCAAACCAACTCTGGAAGTATCACAAAACACAACAAAGCCATTTGAACCATCTGGTAGAGTCAAAATTGGGGTTGTAGTGAATCGAGTCTTCAACTCTTGAAAACTCTTCTCACAAGAATCTGACCACTGAAATTTGACCTTTTTCTGAGTTAATCTGGACATACGGGATGCAATAGATAAAAATCCCTCAACAAACCATTGGTAATAGCTAGCCAAACCCAAGAAACTCTGAATATCTGATAGAGAGATGGGTTTGGGCTAGTTTCTCACTACTTCAATATTTGGGGATCAACTCTAATGCCATCATCGGAAATGATATGACCAAGGAAAGCTGCTGACCTTAGACAAAATTTGCACTTACTGAATTTGATGAACAGTTGATGGTTTCTGAGAGTCTGCAATACTATTCTAAAATGGTCTACATGATTATGCTCACTGCAGGAGTAAAAAAGGATATCATCTATGAAGACTAAGATGAACAGGTCCAAGTACTACTTGAACATGCGATTCATCAAGTCCATGAAAGTTGCTGGAGCATTGGTAAGACCAAATAACATGACTAAGAATTCGAAGTGACCATACCCAGTTCTGAAGGTTGTTTTCAAAATGTCACATTCTCTAACCCTGAGTTGATGATAGCCTGATCTAAGGTCTATCTTGAAAAAGTAACTGGCACCCTAAAGTTGGTCAAATAAGTTATTGATTCTAGGGAGTGGATACTTGTTCTTAATCGTAACTTTATTTAGTTGATGATAATTGATACACATTCTGAGGGAACCATCTTTCTTACGCACGAATAGAACTGATGCACCCAATGGGGACACGTTGGATCTGATGAGTCCCTTATCTAAGAGATCCTTCAACTATTTTTTTAACTCTGTGAGTTCTACTGGAGCCATTCTATATGGAAGAATAGAGATAGGTTGAATATCTAGAAGAAGGTCTATTTTGAAGTCAATTTTCCTTTCAAGAGAAACTTTAGGAAGATCTTCGAGAAATACATTTGGGAATTCACATGCTACTGACACTTATTCAATATTAGAGGTTTCTGAGCTAGAGTCTTGGACTCAAATAAGATGATAGACACACCCTTTAGATATCATTTTTCTTGCCCTTAGGTAGGAAATCTGATCCCTAAGTGCTGAAGTACTACCCCTCCACTCTAGGATAGGCTCATTTGAAAACTAAAACTGGACAATTCTGTTTCTACAGTCAACTGAGTCATAGCAGGAATGAAGCTAATCTATGCCAAGAATGACATCAAAATCGGTTATCTCTAATTTGACTAAGTCTGTTGAGGTAATTTTCTAAGATACCATAATTGAATAGTTCCTGTATGCCCGTCAGGCTATGAAAGATTTACCCACTAGGGTAGAGCTTAATAAAGGCTCTGCTAGAATTTTTGGACTGACTCCAAAGTCAACATCTATATAGGGAGTAATAAAGGAAAAAGAAGCTCCTAGATCTAGCAAAGTATAAACATATAAATAATAAACTCGTAAACTACCAATGACCACATCAGCAGAACTTTCCTGATCCTGTCGGGACTGAAGGGTATAGAGTCTATTTTAGCCTTGCCCACTGGTGGCATTGGAAGAGGAACCTTGTTCATTCGGGCGACTTGACTGAGCTAGGGGATGATTATGCTGACCCTTGGAACCTAACTGGGGACAATCTCTGACTCTGTGACCTAGCTGCTACACCCAAAATACATATCACTGCCAGCCCTGCAGATACCCTATTGGTTTCTACCATATTTCTGGCAAAGGAGATTGGTTCGGGCATTGCTGACACTTTCCTGAGGCATAGGGCCTGGCGCCCTATCTCTGTTGCTATCTCTGAATTTCAAAACTAGAACATTGGTTGAGGATGGAGATAAAACTAAGTATTTTGGGTAGAACTGAGAATAATTTTCTCTCTCTAACTTAGGCTGGCCAAAGTTGAAGCCACTTGTCCTCGCCCACTTGTTCTCCTTCTCCTTCTTCCTACTCCTAACCTCCTCTATCTGTTGAGCATGAACCATGAGCTTGGGTATGTCCATCTCCTTAATTATCATTACTGTTCTACACTCCTTGACCACACTGCTAGAAACCCCAAACATACACTTACTCATCCTGGACCAGCTATCTGCCACCACATGTGGAGCATATCTAGCTAACTAAGTAAACTTAATAGAATACTCTTTCACTATCATGTTGCCCTACTTCAGATTAATAAATTCTAGAACCTTCTCCTTCCTTAACTCCAACGGGAAGAACCTTTCCAAAAAAGCAGTGGCAAACTCCTCCCACTCTATGGGCCTTGCATCTGCGGCCCTTTCTGCTTTCCACTATTTAAACCATGAGTGAGCCACATCCTACAACTGATATATGGCCAACTCAGCACTCTCAATAGCAGTCACCCCCATAATATCTGTAACTTTCTACACCTGATCAAGAAATTCCTGAGGGTCCTCATCTGACTTAGACCCAGTAAAAGATGAAGGATTCATTCAATTGAAGTCCTGAATCCTAGCTGCAGTAATATTAGCCACTGGGTTGGCCAAAACGAAAGTTGGACATTCATTCTGGACTGCCACAGAATGGGCTAGGATGGAGAAAGCTACTCTGAATTCAGCGTGGGAGACATGTTCGTCTAGGGGATCTGGTTGGATGGGCTGAGGTGCTGGCTGGTCTCTCGTTCCTCTTCCCTTAGTCCTCTATGAAGGCATATTTTGTAAATAAAAAAGAAACTTGGATTAGACAGAGAGTTTCATATTTTGTAAATAGAAAAGAAACTTGGATTAGACAGAGAGTTTAACTTGAGTTTGTGATCACTCGCACGACATGCTTACTGAAGGAAGGGAAACTTTTCCTAAAATATCTAATAGCCTCCTGTCCATAAATATGGCGTGCTACATACTCATGCACAAAACTCTACTAGATACGGCTTTCAAACTTCCTAGGACTCTATTGAACCTTAAGCTCTAATATCAAGTTTGTAATGCCCCAAGTCTGTACCCCGAACGCTACACGGTTCTCATAATCCCATAAGACTACAAGCTAACCCATGACTGGTACCTGCTGCAATAACTGAATAACAATACTGTAATTATGCAGAAATTAGGCAAAAATCTACCATAAGGTTCAAATAAGAAATAAATATTGAGAACTAAATACTGATACATTTGTCTGAAATACTACAGTCTGAAAAGCCTCTACTGTCTTAACAAGGAGCTGATGGGACAAGTCCCCAACTAACTCCGACTATAGAAGTAAACTGAGTACTGATATAACTGAAATGATAAATCTTTTCTCAAACTACGAGGACTTACCACTAACTCTACTGTTGATAGATTGGGCTTCTAAGTGCAGTCAGGAACTCGTGCGTCTGAACCTATGATATAAGACATCATAGCACAAAACAAAAGTATGTGTTAGTAATTTGAATGTACTGGTATACTAAGTGAGGCAGGATGATGTACATGGGTTCATATGCATGAATAATAACTAACTGAATAATATGATCATAACTAAAAAAGTGTACATGCAGGAATGCTTAAAATGTATCTGAGGTCATGGTAACACTGAATACAGAGTCTGAATCACTAGTTTAGTGATATCTGAATTTGCTGATATTGTATTTCTGATAACTGAGTGATTGTATCTAACAGTCCTGATTTCTGTAGAACTAAACTGAGTTGTATACTGAGGTTAGAATTGAAACTAAGACTGTGGGAGGTAATCATCTAACCAACATACCCTTCTCTAAACTGATTGGGGTCCAACCTGTAACCCCAGTTGGAAGAGTGTCAACACCGTGCCACAAGTAAATATAAATGCGGAGTCACCCTCATCTGGCAGGTGCTCTGAATGAGAATGGTGGTACCATCAACTGGCAGGTAAGACACCTCATCAACCCTCAATTGGCAGTTTGATATCTCAACCTACGCTGGCTACACAGTTTTGGAACACAAAGACTACTTCTAAGGATCACACCCTTCGTTGGCAGGTGAATCCCAATCCTTGGGTTCACTCTATACTGAATCCTACTCCCAATTAAAAGACGCTGAACTAATGTACTGAACTGAACTGGACTGATACTGAGTTTTCTTAAGTTCTGTAACTGGCTGAGTTTTACTGAGTTTTGTATTTGATTGAGAATACTACTAATCATGACATGACTGATATTACTCTGTATTGACACTAGCTTTAGGTAAACAACTAAATTGTCGGTATTAAATACCCCCAGGACTCGATAGCATAGATAATACTAAGACATGGCATTTTTTGACAACATGACAACAGTCAACTATTTACAATGCAGTCACTGAGACATTTTGCCATATTCTTGGGCTTGTACATGAATGAGAACGCATGCTAGCATATCATAATTTCACTATTTAATTCTCATGGATATTCCATTAATCACATACAAAGTATAGCTTTAACATGGGATCTTTGGAACATGTGGTTCTAGCATGAATTCATCATAAGGTCACCAATGGACCACAATGCACAATTTATTCACTTAGACATTTTGTCAAACACATGGAAGGCATAAACTTATACTTAGGCATGAATAACATGCTAATGCATCATGACTATCATAATAAATTTACACATTCAAGGGTTTAACATGGATTCACATGATACTATATATTTATCAATTAACTACCCGTGAAACTTGTAATTAAACATGGATTAAAAACCCAACTAATCATCTAAACAAATCCGGCATGGAATTCATGAAATCAATACACTTAAAGTTTTAAAAATAGTTTCTTGAACTCCAAGGGTAGAAGGAACCCTTGATGAACACTTCACATACCTTAATTGTTAACTTCGTGAAGATTAGGGTGAATTCTTGAGGTTTGTTTCTTGAACTTGATAAAGCTAGGGGTAGTTCCTTAGAGGATTCTGTGAAAAAAATGAGTGATTTTTCTCTTTGGGGCTTTTATCCCGTGTTATGGAGCCACTAGGTGAAGGGAAAATGACCCATTTACCCTTAAAACACGAAACCTGAATACAAAATTTACCCGGATCAGACTGACCAGGGTGTCGTGGGCTCTAGAGCTCCACTCTAGGTGAGGCACCACGGTCTCAATCATGGGCTTTCCTTAGCACCAGACTGGGCGAGGCGCCGCGGGCTAATGGCCCTGAGCTGCTGTTTTGGAGCTCCAAACACTCCCTTATGCTTGTCCAAAAATTCTGAAACTCACCCAACATGTACTATTGACTCCCACAATCATGAACCAACTTAAAAACTAACTTATAGAGGTCGATAAGGTCATAAATAAATTTCTCAATGTTTTAGGGCTTTAGAAAAGACTAAGTTCCAACACTTAGCTTAAATTTTCTAAGTTTGGGACCCCTTATCAAGCTCTAAGGGACTGAGTTACGCTTAGGATTTTTGCGGGGTCTTACACTTGCCACATTCGAAGAATACATCACTGTCAACCCTACAGACACCCTGATGGTTTCAACTACACTTCTGACAAAGAGGATATGTTTCGACACTGCTAATGCTACCCTGAGATTTAGAGCTTGGCGCCCTATCCCTATTACTATTCCTGAATTTAGGCACCGGAGCACTGGCTGAGGATGGAGTTGGAACTATAGATTTTGGGTGGAACTGAGGATGATTACCACCCTCTAACTTAGGTTGAGTAAAGTTGAAGCTACTTATTCTAGCCTTTTTGTTCTCCTTCTCTTTTTTCTTAGTTTTCTGCTCCTCTATCTATTGAGCATGGACCATCAATATAGCCAAGTATGTCTCCTTAATTATCATTGTGGTCCAATACTCCTTGACCACACTATCAGACACACCAGACACGAACTTACTCATCTTAGATCTGCTATTAGCTACCACATGAGGAGCATATCTAGCTAACTGAGTAAAATTAAGAGAATACTCCTTCACTGCTATGCTTTCCTACTTCAGGTTAATGAACTCTAACACCTTGGCTTCCTTCAACTCCAATGGTAAAAATCTATCTAGAAAGGTAGTAGCAAACTCTTCCGATTCTATGGGCCCCGCATCTACGGCCCTATCTGACTTCCATTGCTTAAACCATGTATAAGCCACATCCTGCAATTGATAGGTAGCTAACTCAGCACTCTCACTAGTGGTTTACCCCATAATATTTGTTACCTTCTGTACCATGTCAAGGAATTAGTGTGGGTCATCTTCAAACTTAGACCCTGAAAATAAAGGAGGATTCATTTGGGTAAAGTTCCAAATCTTAGCTGCAACAGTATATGTCACTAGGTTGGCCTGAACAGTAGCTGGGTATTCATTTTGGACTGCTAGAGAATGAGCTAGAGTGGTAAAAGCTAGGGGTATTCATAGATCGGTTTGGATCGGTTATTGGTCAAAATCATAACCAAACCAACTTAGTCGATTTTTAAATTTCTAAAACCAAACCAAACCAAACAAAAAAATAACCGGTGGTTTGGTTCTTGTCGATTTAGTTCGGTTTGATTCAGTTTTTTTGGTTTGTAACTTAAGCTAATGATAAAACTTGAAAATTAAAAAAAAAAAAAAACAAATCCAATCTAACATATGAGATGTTACTGAGTGTTGTCTCTCATCCTTGAAACTAAGATGTGAACTGAGTGTTATACTTCGGAAAAGCTATGAACAACACCATATGAACGCTTCTAAAAAAATAGTTTAAAACTACATTTAACAGAATGATATGATAAATTCCCCAAAAGGTGAACACATAAATTTCTTGCTCAACAAGGTTTAAAAAGAAAGTTAAAATTAATGATTGTGTATAGTCAAATGAATCTAAGCTATAAATTTCAATATACAACAAGATATTATTTTCACAATTAATATCATTTGTCATTCAAAGTGCGAAATTCACCTAGAATCTCATAAGGTACTATCAACTAGATGAAGAAATGACTTAATATGTTACGACTAAAGTTAAATCATGATTAAAATATAAAATGTAACAAATATTTATATTGTATTTATGAATAATACATAAATAATTATATTATATATATATATATATATCGGTTCGGTTTGGTTATTTTATTGATTATTTTAGAGTAAAACCAAACCAAACCAAATTAGTATCAGTTTTTTAAAATTCAAAATCAAACCAAATCAAACCTAACCAAATATCAATTTTTTTTAATCGATTTGGTTTGGGTCGCGATTCGATTTGGTTAAAAACCAAACCATGAACACCCCTAGTGAAAGCTGCTCTGAATTCTGCGTGAGAAACATGCTCATTCAGGGGGTCTTCCTGAATAACAGAGGTGTTGGTTGGTTCCCAATTCTTCTTTTGTTGGTCCTTTTAGGAGGCATATTTTGTAAACGGAAGGTAAAATTGGATTCCACAGAGAGTTTAACTTGAGCTCGTGCTCACTCGCACGACATGAATACTGAAAGAAGGAAAACCTTTCCTAAAAATGCATCATAGCCTCTTGTCCATAAGTGTGGCATGCTACACACCTATGCAAAAGACTCTATTTAACGCGTCTTTTAGACTCCCTAGGACTCTTTAGAACCTTAGGCTCTGATACCAAGTTTGTAATGCCCTGAGTCTGCACCCTAGACATCACACGGTGCTTACAACCCTGAAGGATCATAAGCTAACCCATCACTGGCACCTGTTGTGAGCACTGAATAATAATATCGAAAAACATATGCAAAAGAAAAATTAAAATGCCATAAGGTTCTCAAAATACTAAAATAAATACTGAGTGTACTGATAATAACATCTAAAAATTGAATAACTGACTGTGCTAGTCTGAAAGCCTCTAACTGTCTGAATATGGAGTTGATGGGACAAACCCCTAACTAAATCCGACTGTAATAACTACTAAACTAACTGAAATACTAAAATAATATAGTATCCTCGATGGATGAGGACTCACTACTGAATCTATTATTGATATCCTGAGCTGCTAAGTATGATCAGGAACCAGTGCATCTGAACCTATGATTTGAGACATCATAGCTCAAAGAAAGAGTATGCATCAGTAATTTGAATGTACTAGTATGCTAAGTGATGTAGGTTGATATACATGGGTTGATGTGCATGAGGTGATAACTGACTGAATGAATATCATGAAATAATTAGATGAGAACACATGCAAAACTGTAACTACTAAACATGTTGAATATGCAATACTATGTATACAACGCCTGTATGAATTAGAATGAAACTAAAGTACTAAGTTCTGGCAACTGAATACTGATAACTAAAAGTTTAGACTAATACAAAAGTACTAATTTCTTATGGCTAAGTAACGGATAACTGATAACCATAGTTTTGTAGAACTGTCTGAGTTCTTTACTGAATATTGAGACTAAAATTATAACTATGAGAGTGTTCATCTAACTGACATACCTCGATTATAGACTAATTTAGGGTTCAACCTTTGACCCCAGTTGGAAGGGTGTTAGCACTTTGCCAAGGAATACTAACAATGTTGTGTCAACCCTAATCTAGCAGAAGACTCATGAAATATATATATGATTGTGTTAACCCTAATCTGGCAGGAGGATGACTTACCCCACCCTGGCTACGTAGTTCTATAATACAAGGACTACTACTAAGGGTCAAACCCTCTGCTGGTAGGAATGACCCCATCCCTGGGTTCGCTTGGTGCTAAATCCTACTCCCAACTGAACCAACACTGAACTGATCACTAGACTGTACTAAGTTTGACTAAAGTGGCACTTATCGTATTGACTGACTGAACTGGAGTTCACTGAGTTCTGTTAATTAACTGAGTACTACAGTTTTTGACTTTTACTGGGACGATTCTATAACTACTGCAACTAAGTAAGCAACTAGATTTTGGGTAATAAATACGTCCAGGACTCTATATAATAATGGATAAAACATAGAAAATCTTGAAAGCATAACAATAGTTAATCGTTCATAATTATTCATTGAGTTATTTTGTCAAACACTTGGAGATCATGGACTTGTACATGATTGGGAACACATGCTAACATGTCATGATTTCACTATTCAATTCACCTGGACATTCTATCAAGCACTTGGGGAGCATAATTAATGCACATGATAATGAACAACACATAAGCATCATGACTACAACTTAAACTTACAAATTTAAGATTTTTGATATAAAAGAATCATAATTCAACACACATGCTAACATAATTTCATGGAACTCATAAAAGATCTCAACTTGAAATCCATACAACAACTCATACATGTCAAATTCAATTCATAATATAGAAATCATAATTCAAGTTCTTGAAAAGGTTTCTTGAACTCCAAGGGTGGAAGGAAACCCAAGGATGAACACCTAACATACCTTGATTATTGATTTCATGAGCATTATGGAGGATTTCTTGGAACTTAGACTTGAACTTGATGAACTAGGGTTTATTTCTTGAGAGGATTTTGAGAAGAATCAATGTATTTTGCCCTTTAGGATATTAAATTTTGTGTTTTGGCTGAATTAGGTTTAGGGAAAAGAACCTGAATGCCCTTAAAAACCTATAACTTAACACATAAATTAGTCCAACAATGCGATAATCGATGCACCACATCGATAGGGTCGACGCTATCACCAACGTGTCGCACCGATGGGTGCAACGTAATAGCCAATGTATTGCATCAAATTGCATTGGCTTGCTATTTTGATCATCCAAATGTGACTCAAACGAAGTTCAAAGATTTTGAAACTCACCCAATATGACCTATTGACATCCCTGATCATGAATCAAGTTGAACATCGATATTCTAAGGTCGGAAAGATCGAATATAATATAATCCAATTTTAAAGGCTAGAATGATTCTAAGTCTTAACACTGAGCTGAAATTTTCTAAGTCTGGGACCTCTTTTAGCATGCTATAAAGACTAAAATGGCTAAAATTTTATGGGGTCTTACACTAGAGATATGCTATGGCTTATAAATATAATTATCGATATGAGTTTTGGAAATGTATATTAGCCTAATGCCGTGATTATAATATTGTAAATATTCCAGATAAATTAATGGGCCAAGGGTTATGTTATGATGATGATTGAATATCGGATGAGTGTTTGTAGTGTAAAGGATACGATTACAGTTTATGAATACATATATATTTGTATATATATCTTTTCAATATGGGATGGAGAAAGATGTGGTATGTTGCTTATGACTTTATTGATTGGATACTGGTGATGGCTAGAAATCTAATATATTAGTTAATAAATCTTGCTTAGTTGAAAAATGGTAGCTAACGATGGTTAATACGTGACTTATGGTGAGGTCGGGTCTAGCATAGGTAAAGATTAATTGGTATTGATGACTAAGTTTGTGATGTCGATTAGTCAATAAATGAGGAGTTGTGTATTAATGAGGCTAGATAATAATAGATATTGGTAATAAGAGGTGACTAGTTAATAACTTTAAATAGTTGCTAATGGTTAACTAATGAATAGTTAAGCAAGGATTAGTTGGTAAAGGATGGTTAGATAATGAATGGTTTCAGTTAATAAAAGATGGTTAGGTGACAAGTCGTAATGTGTTGTCTAGTAATGATTAACGGATATAGGATGATTAGTTGATAATAATGAATGATGGATAAATGGGGATTTTGGTCTAGTTATGAACCTTGACTAGATGCTAGATGTTATCTATTAAACAAAATAGTGGTTAGTTGCTATCCCATGAATAAGGATTATATGAAGGATAATGTTTAGGCTAATAATGAGAGGTTATGTGATGACTAGCGAACTAGTGATCCTATTATAATAAGTATTGGTTAGCTAATAATGAGTAGTTGGGAAGTATTGACTAAATAGATATTCTATGGTGATATGACTATTTTTATGAGTATTTTAGTGTATGTTATTGGACTATTATGATTATATATTGATACCCGGTAAGGCCGGAGAATACTATTGTGATGATATTGATACCCGACAGTGCCAGAGGATACTATTGTGATGATATCAATACCCGATAAGGATGGAGGATACTGTTGTGATGATGTTGATACCTATGAGGCTAGATGATATATTTATGATATGTTAATACCCGGCAAGGACGGAGGATACTATTGATGATGTGTTGATATCTGGCAAGGACAAAGGTTAATTACAATGATGATGGTTTTGATGAGGATAGTTATGATGAGTTATGATATTGATTGTGTACTTCAAATTCATTCCTACATGTGTGTCGCCAATTACCAGTATGCACCTATATTTATCAGCTGGTATAGGACGGTTGCATATATATGAGTGAAGAATATGCCTTGTGTTGTTGTATACTGATTGAACCTTCTAAGTCTAGGGTGGTGGGGGTACACATTTGCTTAGCTAGGTATTTGGTTATCCATAAGTTGAGAACAAAAGAGATTGTATCTGTGAAGGTCCAGTGGAAGAATTGCCCTATTGAGGAGGCCACTTGGGAGACCGAAGCTGACATGCGTAGCAAGTATCCACATCTTTTTGCTAATTCAGGAAAATCCTTATTTTTCCTTTGTGTCTCTTATTGTTCGTTCGGGGACGAATGATTGTTTAATTGGTATCTGATGTAACGACCCTTCTAGTCGTTTTGTGAGTTTTAATAATTTTTTTCATTTTGCTCTCCCCACAGTTTATATACGTGAATTATGACTTATGGGGTGGGTAGTACCAATTCTAGAGGTGTTCGAAAGTAATTTAAGTCATTAGTGGGATTATTGAGTTTTATCAAGCTAAGACCGATCATGGTTAACCTTTGATTGAGACGACCTCAGTTTAGTATCGTGGTATTTTCAATAGGTCTAGAATGTATTTTTTAGTCAATGTACATATTTGATTTGTTTTCTCGAGGCTTTATTCAGGATCTATTAGGTATTTTAGATAATTAATTTAATTAGTCGTTTAATGGGTCAAAGTTGCAATTTATTTACTTATGTGGCCAACACAAGAATAAATTTAACTGGTAGGATTTACCATATATATTAATAATAGAGTCAGAAATTTGGGAGAAGGGAGGCACACGGGTTTGCAGTGGCTTTTCGCATCAAAAGTTCAAAGGAAATTTTCTGTAAGTTCCTAATTTGTTTTCTTAGAATAATTAAATTTCTAGCGTTATTGTATGTAATAAAGTAAATGAGGTAAGATCGTGACATTTATTTATGAGGGAATTGGCAGTGTGTGTATTTATAATTTTAGAGTTAGGTTAGTAATTGGTAAATGGGAATCATGCGTATATGATTACAAATGGCGGTGCAATCATTATATAGTGATTGAGTTGGAAAGTTAGGTTGAATATATGTTAAGTAATGGTGGAATTATGTATAAGGTAATGGTGGCAGTGATTGTTCGCATATTAGTATTTAGGGAGAAAGTAATTATTTTGGGTAAATTTAACAGTTAGGCTATAGAATTTGCGTTAAGTATTTAATAATAATCATTGGATATTAGGATTATGTTAAGATAATAATTTGTTAGTGATTGAGATCTAATGAATAAATTGATGCCATTATATTTGTATTCTTATAGAGATTACATATTTGAACAGATTTTGATCATTCAGAGACTCTACGAAAGGGCAAGGCCCTTGCATAATAGCTTGCCTTTGGTTTCTTCGGTTGAGGTAGGTTATGGTTTAATTGGAGTTTAAACTCAATTTAATTGTGTGTTTGCTCCTAAATTGGATAGTTGTTGATTGGTATTCGGACTTGCTTGAAATTGATGATGTTTGGATTGTTGAGGTGTGTATAAATGATTATTAAAAATTTACTTAATAAAATTGTCTTAAGACTTTAAGTGTACTTGTAAACTTATAACATTGTATTGTGTACTGTGAGGTAGTGTAAATTTGATATTGATATTAGTTGTTTATGGTGGATCGGGTACCACGCCAGTACGGATATGTATATGTTGGACCAGGTACCATACCGGTATGGATTTATATATATTGGATCGGGTACCATGCCGATATGGATATGTATATGTTGGATCGGGTATCATGCCAGTACGGATATGTATATGTTGGATCGGATACCGCACTGGTACGGATATGTATATGTTGGATGCCGGTATGGATATGTATATGTTGGATCGGGTACCACACCGGTACGGATATGTATATGTTGGATCGAGTACCACGCCGATGCGGATATGTATATGTTGGATCGGATACCACGTCGATACGGATATATATATATGGTAGATCGGGTACCACGCTGGTACGGTACATGAACATAGATTGTTCCCTGCAGTTCATGCCTATTTGGGAAAAAATAAGTCCCATAGCACGTGTGTACATATTTGTGTTGATTTTGTGGATGTTTATAGTTTGGTTGATACTCTTGATGGTTATATGGCTTCTTTGTCAGCACTGTTTGGCTTGTTGTTATTCTATTATTGATTCATTAAATATTTGTTATGTGACGATGCCTGTCTACTTGTTATTTGATTTATGTTGTGTACATGTTATTAAATTAAGTTGGCTTATGATACCTACCAGTAAATAGTAGTTTGTACCGATACTACCCTGTACTCTTCTTTTGTTGAGTGCAGAAAGTGTTCTAGAGGCTCAGACATGACCTCACCTCTAAAGTTTTATTGCAAATCTTAATTTAAGGGTGAGCACTCCATATCCAAGCTTCTATGGGTCATTTTATTTGTTCTTGTCCATCTTTCTGGCAATGAAATATTCTTTATTTACTTTATTTGGATATCTCTTTTGGACATCATCATTGTTTAGAAGTTCTTGTACAATGACTTTCGGATCTTGGGGATTTCAATAAGTAGTTAGTTGAATTTCCACATTAATAATGATTAGCTCTGAATTATTGTTATTATGTTAATATCATCTTAATATTGACTAAGTTATTGGGCAATGGTTGGATTTAGATGGTTCTCCCACAGGAAGATTAGTTTAGGTGTCATTCATGGCCTTTTGGGTTGTGATAGTTTCACTAACTCTTAACCACCTCAAATTGATCCCATATAACAAGAATATTAGCCAAGTAAAACAGAACCAACTAGTTACAGGTCTTTAATAGTCTTATTGTTAGTATCATATTTCAAATAAGTTAGCAATCAAATTTATCAACAACCTCCACTAGTTTTTGCCTCTTTCATTTAAAACTCATTAATTTTTCAAGCATTAAGAATCTATTCACATAAGAAACTCAAAGATAATAACACTTATTCAGTCCTCACAAGGAATCTATTACAATTTCAAATAGGACTATACGAGAATTTGAAATACAGTCTCAATGATCAAATCATACAAGATCCCCATATAATATCAAATAACCAGACCACATAAAGATCTATCTACAATATCATTAGTAAGAACCTCTCATTAAGGAAAATAAATATCACCCCAGGTTTCTTTTCATGTATTTTTCATCATCGTTTCTTGACATCATCCTCTCATAATATTCTCAACTCTCATATCATCAATTTCATCAGTATAATAGTACCATAAATAAGTAAGCACCATAGAGTTTACCAATTCCACAATAATGGGAAATCACATATTCCTATTATAATTATCAACAAAATCAACTTACTCAATTTTTATCACTAAAATTCAACAAAATTAATTGACAACAGTGATAATAATCTAGCAACCCAAGTTCAGCCAAATATCAAACACAAGCAAACCAAATAAGTTTACTACTTTCACAAGTTCTTGCCTATTAACAATAATCTTCAGTCGTTATTAACTGATACCAATTGGAATCTCCTAGATTTCAATTTGAACTTATTAAGATATCAATTGGAATCAACTACAATCCAATTGAGCTTTGTTGCATTCCAATTGGAATCTTCAAGATACTAATTGAATCCAACTCAGTAGTCAAAGATAGTATGGCACGATGGACAGAAAGAAAGGGAACAACTTCTACGCACTTTATAATCTTTCGAAGATTGAACGTGGGACCCTACACACAAATCTACAAAATTCTACTTGACATTACTTTTGTACTTATCGTATCGGTGAACCTAATGCTCTGATACCAGCTATCACAATTCAAATTAATGGATCCTGCGGGCACCTACGTTATTCTAAGCAGCTTGGAGAATCTTTATTACCCAATTAAAAATATGCAAAAGACTTATATTTTTAAGAAAAAACTAAATTAAATATAATAAAGTAAATTAAATACCAATAAATAAACTCTTTCAAAAACTTCTTACAACTGTCATTCACTATCCTAAAACTTGGTTAGACATATACAAGATCTACCTATTATAAAATAGACTAATAATAAAATAAATAACACAAAGACTCTAACATCTGCCGGTAAGGAAGTGTAGAAGTTAGTCGTGAATATCGTCATCCATCTAGTAACTGCAAATTAGTCGTGAATATCGTCATCCATCTAGTAACTGCAAACTAACATGTATCCAGTCTACAACCTAAGAAGAAATACAGAAAAGTAGTGTTAGTACAAACACACGTACTAGTAAGCATCATCGTCCGACCATTGTTAGTTCAATAATCATAAAATAGAATCAAGAAAAAAAAGCATGACATCTTAAATTAAATATTATTCAACTAAGGTTGTAATATCCATTTTAACACATTGCGTATATAATTTATAATTTTCCAACTCTATTAACAAGATTATATTCACCACAATCATAGTCTAGCTTCATTAATTCACACCATCCACCACAATCCAACACAAAACCGTCACTATTACCCCTTTATTCACATTATCTTTTATATTATCCACATCTATAGGATCAACCCATTAATCATAGATTACTCATACTAACTCTCAGGCTAACAACCAAACACTCTCTTACAATATAAATAATAATAACTAGCCAATTAAATAAGCTACGATTACAACAAGCATAAATGAACCAAGTCGACCAACATATAACAAGTAATTATAGAGTTTTACTTTTCCAAGTACATGTCACACAATCAATCTCAAGGATACAATCAAGTAGGGAATACAAGTCAACTCAAATCTCAGTAAAACACATCAGAGAACCTAAGTCTCATTAGCAAATCTTATATATACTTTTGAAGAAGGATTAATTTAATTACTGAAACTTTGAGATCGTTTCTTTGAAATTATTCATTGAATTCATCACTTGATATCACTTTGTTATTAGTTTCTTTATTATTATTATTATTATTATTATTATTATTATTATTATTATTATCACTATGAAGACTTGTAGTATCCGATCCAATCACGTCTCACGGCAATATCGTAATTTAACATTGGATAAATTATGTGAGAAATTAAAAAGATAGCAATATCATTTAACATCAACTACATTGCTTGAGAAATCAATAAGGGATCAACACCGAAATTTAACATCAGCCATATTTCTTGAGAAATCAATAAGGTAGCAATATCCAAATTTAGCATCAGCCACATTGCTTGAGAAACCAATAAGATAGCAATACAAGAATTTAATGCCGGTCATATTTCTACTAACAATTTTTTTCACTTTTCAATTCTTAATAAATATTCATTTTATACTTTTCAACCTGCATGAAGGCATATCACAAACCTTTTTTACTCAAGACATTCTTTTCAATCACTATCACTAATTTAGCCTCTCATGGACATCCAACAGATAAAGTTGTTTATCAATACCAAATCAAGAATGTTATAAAATAAATCACAATGCAACACGTTAACATATAAGTCATTCTTAGATCCTTCATTACTCATTAATTATTAAAATACCACTACCTTCTCAAATGTCACAACTTGAATTCTAACATCACAACCTATAGCTAGCACATCAAGCATATCATTATCCTCTACTTCTTTCCATATAATATAATCCTCACAGTGATTCAAATCATCTATCCCTTAGATATTATCATGCTCATCATTATTCGACCCTAGTGTAATTCTCCTCATCACATTATTGTATAATACATACAACTTAATATCTATATAACTCGATTAGATTCATACTGAATCAACTCAATGACATCACACTTGCATAATTTATTCATAAATAATTTCCTTCCGAGCACATAACACATAGTATCATGGAAGTTTATATATTTTTATCCACCTAAACTTTATTTTCGCAGGACTAAACATGCTTTCTACCATCAATTCTATGTAACGAAAATGTGAAGTAACGTAGTCTTCTACTCATTAACCTAGCCACCTTGAACGCTAAGCTATTGGAAGAAGCAATTTGTAATAAGGATGCTCTTTTCTTTCCTTCATACTTTTTTGGGGGATAAAAATTAAACAATAATAAGATTAATTAAATAATTAATCTTCAAATAAATATCTTGGGGATTCAAACCCATAAATTTTTCCCTTAATTCAAGGTCCATATCATTCCTCAAGGTCAATTATCCATTAACTAGTTCTTTCAAGCTTAACACATTTTCGTTAATGAAGTTTTTATGCTAAAGTTCTTGTCTTTATGGAATTCAAGGTTTCTAACTGTTGGTGTAATATATAACAATTACAATAAATTATAGTTGAGATAAAAATGAATAAAAAATAAATAAACAAGTATTCAGGTTGAGGTACGAATATTTCACTCTCTGTAAGAAAATTCAAGATCAATGCGGCATAATCTACACTGATCCAACAATACATCTCTTGACTTTTCCCCTCTAGGATTCAATAGCCATCAACGATGTATAACTCAAGAAACTCCAGATTAGTTGAAGAGTTCAAAACTTCACCACAAAAACACCTTCCTTCAATATGTAATTACTCTCATTTGTAAAGTGAATATAGTTGTAGACTTAGAATATATTTTGTTGTCTCAACTCTTTTTTCACTAATATAATTACTTTCTTTTGTATGCTGAATATAGTTAAAAATTTAGAATATAATATTTGCCTTAGCTTTCTCTTTCACTACTGTCTAATATAATATTTTTCACACTTATCATCTTTTTTCTTATATCTCACAATATACTACAACTCATCTCTTTTCTTCTTACAATACAAAGTAAAGAAACACTACTATTTATAGATGATGAATCTTCCTTGCAATGAATAAGAAGATATAGTGGAATGATAAATGGAATAGAGGTTACAAGTGTTATAAGAGTAATCAGGTAGAATAATGGTAGAAGTTACAAGAAACTTATAGCCACATTCTTACCCCACAAACTCATAAGATTAAAGAAACAAAAATAATGAGAGTAAATGAATATTAAGTGGTAGAATTATTAATGAATAAAGTGAGATGTTATAAATTTATCACAAATTAGTGATCACCGCTTTCTCCAATTTATAATGTTCATAAATTATCATACAATTTAATTTTAATATTAAAATGCATCAATATTCCTTCACTCATTTAAATATTCAAATAAGAGAGTTCACCAATTTAGTTGAAGGAAGACTATTGTGCATAATGAAGGTGTGCTCTGCATTGAACCTCCACTTAGTAAAATAGTAAAATTTACTCCAGAGTCAGTAGTGGTCTCAGACTTGAACTATGACTGCTTAATAGAAATAAAGTATCATTATTTACACATAACAATCAAGGTTTTGACATAAGCGTTAATGGCCACACATTACGAACATGTGTCATTCTGATTTTTCATGATTGTTTTTTTAGAATATGCTCAATTATCATAGGAAGCGATCTACTTCCACACTCACATAGGTGAAATTTGTCAAGGGTGATTCTGGAATTTTGACACTCCCCTCATTCGAGATACAAAATTTCATTAAGAGTTCTTTGATTCAACCTCCACAAATCATTATAGAAAAATGCACTCACACCATAGGAAGGGATAAAGCAATAGTGCATTCATAATAATTCTCATATGATTTGTTCTTCTCATTGAACCTGGTTATAGGATCTCTAATTCCCAAGTTGAATTTTCTCATATATGACTTAGGAGTTTTTGAGCTTCAATTTCATCCCCCTCGATATGTTTCAGACCATTTTTTTGCTAAGACTTTAGTCTATGAATTTGTAAAATTATCACAATGATATATCATTGATCAATATGATCTCACAATATTGTGTTTTCTCCTTATGATCTAAATTTTATCATTAAATTAATGGTTTATACTTTAATAATAATATTAGTGCTATTGCAATTAATCAAAGATAGAGAAATTAGTTTCTCAAACCGAAGTGATTGATCAATTTACTTTTTTATTAGTTGAAGCTAAAATAGTTAGTTCAACCTCCTTAATAGAGTTAGCAAATAATAATTTTCTTTTCTTTATTTCTACAAACAACAACAATTTTTTTCATTTGCATCAAAAACACTTTTAAGTATATTAAGATTCATTTTATAATAAAACAAGCCACAACGTTCTTCTCAAGTAAATATACTAGTTTTCTTATACTTGCTAAATACTTTTACTGCATAGATAATTTCAAGTCAAGTATAATTAGCCATCTATCTCTTTTTTTTAGGTTGACAAACTCCTTTTTTTCACATCACTTTCACATATTTGAATCAAAAGGAGTTGCATGATTCATACAATCAATAAAATTGTATTTCAAGAATTTGTTTCCACCATAATGTGATATGTCAAGGAATGGTTCATCACTTGATTTATCTACTTTCATTCCTAGAATGAAATTTATCTCATCCAATTATTTAATGTCAAATTGCTACTTTAGATTTTTGTCCTTTCTTTGATAACATGTTAGAGCCCAATTAAAGACATCAAGTCATATGCAAATAGTAATATGTAATTTATTTCAAGACTAATTATGCACCTGTAACACTTTTTTTAACAAATTCTCAAAAGTGCAAACTTATATTTTTTGTGATGATATTTTTCCTCATTTCATTAGCCCCGATTATTTCAAGAATCTGAATACCACTTTATGTTTATAAAAAGTAGTATCACTTTATTCATTAAAAATATTAGATAGAAGGTCTTTTACTTTTCTTCAGCAAGAAGTAAAAAAGTTCTTTTACATTTCCTTCACTTGAGTTGAGCAAGTAGAAAAATACTTGACTCTTCATCTCTTTCCTTCCATCTCTTGAAGAAACTAGTGATGTTGAGATGTTGAGATCTCCTATATTAACATCCATAAATTTTCAAACTTTAACAAGACATGAATCTCCTTAAAACTATTTTTTTTATTTCTCACCCGGTGTCTGGTACCCGCATTGGAGCCTGACTAATCCGAATTTGCATCGGGTAGGGCTCCTTTAGGGGGCTAGCGCTCCAAACAGAGTTTTCTCCATACCCAGGGTCAAACCATCGACCTCTAGTTAAGGGTGGAGCAGCCCCATCCGCTGCATCATAACTCATGCTGGTCTCCTTAAAACTATTGGTGTAATACACCATAATTATAATAAATTGTATTTGAAACAAAAATGAATAAATAAGTATTCAGGTTGAGGCACAGATATTCCGCACTCTTTAAAGAGATTCAAGCCCACTATGACATAATCTACACCGATTCAATAATATATCTCTTGACTTGTCCCCTCCAGGATGCAACAACCCATTAACAATGTACAACCCAAGCAACTCTAGATTAATTGAAGAGTCCAAAGTTCCACCATAAAAACACCTTCCTTCAACATATAATTACTCTCATTTGTATAGTGAATATAGTTGTAGATTTAGAATATTTTTCTTTGTCTCAACTCTCTCTTTCACTAAATTGTATAGTGAATATAGTTAAAGAATTAGAATATATTCTTTGCCTTAAGTCTTTCTTTCACTACTACCCAATATAATATTTTTCACGCTTATCATCTTTTTTCTCGTATCTCACAATATACTACAGTTCACCTCTTTTCTTCTTACAACACAAAGGAAAGAAACACCACTATAGGTGATGAATCTTCCTTGCAATGAATAGGAAGAAGTAGTGGGAAGATAAATAGAATAGAGGTTACAAGTGTTACAAGAGTAATGAGGTAGAATAATGGTAGAAGTTACAAGAAACTTATGGCCATATTTTTACCAATAACTCATAAGATTAAAGACACAAAAATAATGAGAGTAAAGAGATATTAAGTGATAGAATTATGGAGGAATAAAGTGAGATGTTACAAGAGTTATCACAAACTACGGGTCACCATTTTTTGCACTTTATAATGTCCATAAATTTTTAATTTTAATACTAAAATGCACCAACACTAACTATCAAAATTCATAATCTAGTTTACGAAATTTATGTTAGGAATATTTAATTTATAATCTAGAATCAGTTAAGGTGATACTAAGAACACCTATAAGTTTTCTCCAAAAAAAATCCATCATTAAAGGTCTTTCTAAGGATTCTAAGATGTTAAAAGATCAAAAGGCGAAAAGATGATAGAAAAACTTACCTCAATGAAGGATTTTTACCCTAAACTTCCGAAAATCACCTCTTAGGGTTGAACAATGAAGCTTGGGGTTTTTAGACCTAAATCAATGCTAAAACTTATTTAAATACCACCAGAATTCTCGCTACAGTGAAATTTTCATTTTAGCTCAGGCAGTGCTAAATAAAACAGTCTTAACTTTTTATTTCATCTTCGGATTGATGAATGTTTGGTTGCGTTGGAAAAAGGACTCAGACATATTTGATTTGGTGGGTATTGGACCCCCTAATTCCTTATATTTTAGGAGATATTATCATTCGAAGTTGGCCCTAGTAGAAACTCATATTGGAACTCTATCAAAAAGAAAGTTTTCAACTTAATTTTGTGCTAGGAACATTTTACGACCTTAATTCACACCCAAAGAACTTCCAAACTAAAGGATTACTATTAATACTTATGAATAATTAAATTCATAGGATTTGAGTCTATCTAGACAAATCGAAAGGTTTAAAATCTTAGCCGAAAAGCTTGACGTGACACAATAAATAAAATGATGGCTATTTTGGACGCAAGTTAATATTGAGGAATGAAAAATTAAGAATTTTCATGAATTTATCACGGATAATTTAGAAACGTCAAAATGATTGGTTAAAAATAGTCTCAAATCATAAACGTTTTAAAACCTTTTTATTTAGAATTGTATTTTAAATTCTTTTGTGAAAGTTTAATAAGTATACAATATATATAGTTGTATGTCAAGTTCATTTCTTGGCCTACATATGTTCATTTTATTTCAATATTTTATCTTTTCATTCTTTAATGGTTTAAATAAGTTTTCAAATGATAACTATGCATTTGTCATTTTTACCATTATTTTTGAGCAGTAATCCATTTGAAGTCATTTACTTATCTCATTGCCAATAATTTTATATGTTCAAACATGTTTAATGTGATAGTTCGCTTCCTTTTTGTATCAAAAACTTTATTTAATTGACTTTTGCTACAAATATAACATTTGTGAAAAGTCAAATTCCCCAAATATAACATTTTCATGAGATTTATTAATATTATAAAGGAGATAACTTGCTTTAAAATAAATTGTTTTTTCTGTCCTTTTTTACATAAAAAGAACAAGAATATTAAGCATTAATTGATAACGTGAAAAGTAAAATAAGTAATCTATCAGAATTAATTAAATTTTGAATTAATTAATTTTAAATTAAAAGAATACTATATTTTAAATATACGAAATTGAACTCAAAAAGTACTTTTTTTTTTAACCAAAATTTGATTAACTCAAACTTACATTAGTTTAAATATTTAAATTAATATGTTTTGAAATGAAATAAAGTGCAAACTTGATTATCTATTTAAATGAAGATTTATTTTTTTAGAATTACTTTTTATAATCTTCTAAAATATATTTTAAAATATTAATTAAATTATTTTATTTATTCTTTGACCTCAATATATATTAGAGCAAAAACATATATATTATTTAATCATATTTAAAATAATAACTTTTTATGTCAAAGTAAATATTTTTAGTACGTATAATAAATAGAAAATATGTTAAGAATTAAATTGAAATAATTGCAAAATAGAGTAATTACTACTATTAATAAGTGGGAAGAACCAGCCAGCTCGTCGTCAACATGTCTGCTTCTTCACCTACTTTAGCTACTCTGTAATTTTACTATGTTATCCCTAATTAATTATTTCAAGTTATTTACATATAAGAAAATTAATAATATTTAATAAAAAAAAGTAAAATAAATAGTTATGACATGCCTGTTACAGCAGCTTCAATCGTAATTTTATTATATTACCTCTAATTAATTATTATAAGTCATCTAGGTATTAAAAAGTTAATAATATTTAATAAATAATAAAATAGACATAAATGAAAAATCAATTCTTAATGTTTTAAATTAATAGGATATCTTATATGAGACTCATTTAAATTTTTTTTCACAAGTATTTTTGTTCCATGATTTTATTATATTACCCCTAAATAATTCTTGTAAGTCATTTACATATAAAAAAATTAATAATATTTAATAAAAAAAATAGGCATTTATGATAAGTCTACTTCAGTTGTTTCAACCGTAATTTTACTATATCACCCCTAATTATTTATTATAAGTCATTTAGATATTAAAAAATTAATAATATTTAATAAAAATAAAATGTACATAAAATGATAAATTAGTTTTTAATGTTTTAAATTAACATGAAATCTTATATGAGACTCATTTAAATTTTTTTCATAAATATTTTTAATAGTAATCTTGCTATATCACTTCTAATTAGGTATTATAAGTCATTTAGGACATATCTGCTTCATTGCTTCAATCATAAAATTTGGGTGAATCTCAAAATAAAGTCACTAAAATTGAAATAGAATAAAAAGTATTAACAATTATAATAATTAAAAACTTAACTTATTTTAAGAATATAATTGAATATCAATGCCATAAAAATTTGACAAGGAGAGTAACATATATTATTTGAAAATTACATAAAAAATATTATAAATTACAATAGCTAACAATTTAAAATATCTAAAAACATATGAAAAATATGATTAATTATCTAAATTATATTTGTGTCACATAAATGCAAGGATAGTTTTGGCATTTTATAGTTTGCAGGTTATAATGTTTTAGTTTAGTAATTTATTGATCCAAGTGATGTTTTTGAACTTAACATGTTTTGAAAATTTAATACTTTGTTTATTTAATTTATTTATTTTATTTTGGTAAAATATTATATATTTTTATGCAAAAAACAATAACTATAAGTCATAACTATTAACATCTTATAATATTTTAAAAACATATAGTAAAAAATATGATTGACTTTTGAAATTCTAATAGTGTAGCACAAGTTGCGATAAAATAAATAACATAACTTATTTGAATTTACATTAAAAGATATTAAAAATCACGGCAATTAACAACTTAAAATATTTTTAAAATATATTAGTAAAAATTTGATTGACTCTCTAAATTCTAAAATTTAGACAAGGCGAGTAACATAAAGTGTTTGATAATTATGTAAAAGGTACTATAATTAGAATCGACAATCCAAATGTTATTTGTTGTACATAAATTGAAATAACGCAAATAACATATGTTGGGCCTGTGCTGGCAAGGGCTAAAGTATCTGGTACATATATAGAAGCATGAAGAAGCAGGCACCTCTTCGTCGACGTGCCTGTTTTCTCTGTGATTTTACTATATCACCCCTAATTAATTATTATATATCATTTACGTATTAAAAAATTAATAATATTTAATAAAAAATAAAATAAACATTTATGACATGTCTGTTTTAGCTGTTTCAACCGTAATTATATTATATCACCCCTTAATTAATTGTTATAAGTCATCTCATTATTAAAAAATAATAATGTTTAATTAAAAAAATAAAATAGGTATAAAATGATAAATTAACTTGACACCTTATATGAGGTCCACTTAAATTTTTTCACAATTAATTTTTATAGAAATTTAGGTTGTTCATGGTCGATATGTGTGCTTCAGCTGCTTCAATTTTACTATATTACCCTAATTAATTATTATAAGTCATTTACGTATTAAAAACTAAAAAAAATAGACATTTATGACATGACTACTCCAGTTGCTTCAACCGTGATTTTACTATATCACTCATAATTAATTATTATAAGTCATTTAAGTATTAAAAAATTAATAATATTTAATAAAAAATAATAAGCAGCTGGAGCATACTGCTCATGATCGACATGCGTGCTTCAGCTATTTCAACCGTGCTTTTACTATATTACCCGTAATTAATTATTATACTTCATTTACGTAATAAAAAATTAAAAAAATTAAAAATAGACATTTATGACATGACTGTTTCAACTGCTTCAACCGTGATTTTACTATATCACTCAAAATTAATTATTATAAGTCATTCAAGTGTTACAAAATTAATAATATTTAATAAAAAATAAAATACATATAAAATAATAAATTATTTTTTATTTTTTTAAAAATTATTTAAGTATTAAAAGATTAATAATATTTAATTTAAAATATAAAATAGGCATAAAATGATAAATTATTTTTTGATATTTTAAATTAACTTGACGTCTTATATGGATCACTTTAAAAAAATTCACAAGTTTTTGTTATAATAATTTTACTATGTCACTTTCAATTAGTAGAATAGAAGAAAAAATATTATAAATCTCAATAATTAAAAACTTAAAATTATTTTTAAAATATAATTGACTATCAATGCCACAAAAGTTTGAACAACTTAAAATATTGTTATACAAATTTCATCAATCTAAATATAATAATATATGTCTAACTTAGAATTTATAAACCAAACAAATGAAGATTTTAATTAAATGATAGAATTATACATAACATAAAAATTTTAAGGATCAATATTGGGTCGTGCGTAGCACCACGTAAGCCGACTAATTAGATTAGATATCACTAATAACTAAGAACAGAAAAGAAAGTAAAGTAATAACAAAAAGACCAATTAGATTCTTGAATTTTTTGTTTTTCTTTCTAAAATAAAAAATATATCTACATAACCTTCTGAAGATAATAAATGGGGCCAACATCTTTAGCTGTATGCTTGAATTTTCTTACATTTTCAATGCATGACAATTAAAATTTTCTAGAACTCTAATTGACTTTTTTGAAAATCTCACACGCTCTTTGCATAATGTACAATTGTTTTAAGAACTACACTTAACCTTCAAGGGAGTTCCATTACCTCCCTAAATATTCTTTTTCTATATTTAGAGCCCCTCAATTTCTGACCTGTCAACATAAACCAAATAATAATATGTACGTGTCTACCACGCACTGGGTTCACTTCGACTTTTTATCTTTCCTCTTAAACAAACATGCCTCATTTTTTTCTCTCTTAAACAAAACCCTTTCATCTTCTCTCTTAAACGCAATTTTCTCCAAATATTCTTGTCTAAAACGAACCTTACTGATAAAGACTTGTCGATTTCGAAGCTAATCAATTGATTGTTGCTTTAATTTAGTGAATTTGAGTTGTTTGTGCCAAAAATTAGGGTTGTTAGGTGTTAATCAGGGTTTACTGTTAATTCCAAAAATTAAAAAGTTAAATGTGTGAAATTAAGTTGTACGCCTGATGATTATGTTGTTTAAGTCTTCAATTAACCTCATATTTCATTCATAATTGCATTTAATTAGGTATTTTTTCTAATTATTTAAGTCGGGTGATTCAAAATTAGGATTTTCATATTGTTTATTGTTAATCTTACAAATTAGGTAATTAATTGTGTGTAATACCATGTGCGTTTTACTATTGTGTTGTGTAGTTGTTCAATCTATATCATATTATAATTATTATGTTGAAATCAAATTTTTTCTTTGTCGTCTAAGTTGCAGATGTTGCATTTATGTGTGTCTTAGTATTAAGTTGTTTCGTTGTTGAATGAGTACCATATTACATTAAAAAATTCATATTATGTGCTTTTTATTCATTGTTTAAGCCTGATAATTTGGATTAAACTCGAGTAATGCTTGATTTTTGATAATATCGTCTACTACTTCCTTTTTGATAATACTGCTTGATTTTTTATAATGTTTATTCTAGTAATTCTTATTCTCTTAGCTTGATTGCATTCAGGTAAGACATGAATGAATTTACACTAATTATTCTAAGATGGTACCATAGTGGGGTGTTAAATTTAAGTAGTAGAAAATCAATGTATAATGGTGAAAAAGTCACTGAATTTTTGAATGTTGATATAGATAAGATGTCCTACTTTGAGTTGAGAAACTATATTAGAAAATTGAGATATAACACAAGCTATACCTTTAGTATTAAACCACCTAACAGTGTCATTATGATAGATATTAATAATGATATGGATATTTCAGACATGATGTGTGCCTTGAAAGATGGGGATAAGGTAAAGGCATTTGTCAATTATTTGATTGATGAGCCTATTGTGGGCCTCATGTTATTAGAAAATGCTAGTCATGAGGATATGGGAGAATCTTGTGCAATTTTTAATACTATGTCTAACTTTAGGGTAGGGGAGTTTAAATATGGAGGAGCCTGTTACTTCTTTTCCAACCACAGCTCCTTTCAATGCTACACCTCTTTTCACTACTGCAAACAGCATTGCTGTATCTAGTGTTGTTGTACCTAATGTTGCTTCAGTTGATGATATAGATGTTGGTCTTACTAGATCTGATTTTTTAGAAGAAGAAGTAGAGGGTTCTGATTACTCTACTAAGGATAGTATTGAGCCATAAGGAGAATTAGTTGAAGATAATGATGAAGAGAAGTATGGTGGTGATGTACATAAGAAGGTTAGGAAGTTAAGAGCTGAAGAAAGAAAGTTTCAAAAAAGAAAATGAAATGAGAGAGTACCAACTGACAATGCAAAGGTAACAGTAGGTGAAGTAGGACCAGATCTTTATTTTAATGAAACTAAAATAAGTAGAGTAAGTCATGAAGGAAGGATTGAAGGTGATAAGCCTTACTTTACAAATTTTGATGAGGATAGTTTTGAATTAGATGAAGATGATTGCGGTGGTGATGATGAACATGATGTGATTGAATCTGGTAGAGCAAAAACTGTGAAGTTGTCAAGAAATAGAAGGATAATAACTTAGAAAATGATTCATAACCCAACTGCAAAAGAAGTTGTTTGGTAGTTAGGTATGGTGTTTAAATATGTGAATAAATTTAGAAGAGCAGTGACTAAATATGCAGTAAGAAAATAAATTCCTGTGAAGAAGTGGGTAAATGAGCCAAAAAAAGTTAAGAGGTAGGTGCAAGGATGGCCGTCCATGGATTTTATATGCAGGTCTTGACAAGACAACAAATGATTTCATGATAAAAACTTACATTCCAAAGCATACTTGCAACAAGACAACCAGAAATTACTTATGCAATGCAAAATTTTTAGATGAAACCTTTAAAGAAAGAATAATCAAGAAACCAAATAGAAGAGTATTCAAGTTGCAAGAGTTGATAAGGAAAAAGTTCAAACTTTATGTTGGTAAAAATATTGTGAGAAGAGTACGAGATAAAGTGTTGAAAAATATAATAAGTGATCATATTGTAGAATTTGAAAGAATTCTTGACTATAAGGATGAACTGCTGAGGACAAACACAGGGACCAATTGTGTTGTTAAACTGGTGAGGCTGATGCATTAGGTAAATCAAAATCTTAGAATTGTTACATCTGCTTTGATGATTTAAAAAAGTCATGGGTATATTGTAGAAAGTGAATAGGTTTAGATGATTGTTTTCTTAAAGGTGTTTGTAAAGGTCAATTGTTAGTTATTGTGGCGAAGGATGGAAATAATCAGATGTTGCCACTTTCTTAGACAGTAGTTGAAATGGAGAACAAAACTCATGGACTTGATTTATTAGGTGCATAAGGGATGACCTAGGACTTGGATAAGGTGAAGGTCCCACCTTGATTACAGATATGCAGAAGGTATGTATACTATTTTATGTTTAATTTCTTTTTAGTTTAACTTAGCATATGTATTTATGTCCTAATTTTACCTTATTTTTGGTATGTATGTGTATGTAGGTGTTACCTCAATCTGAACATAGAAGATGTGCAAGGCACATCTTAGCTAGTTGGTCTAAGGACTGGAGAAGTTTTCAAAGAAGATAACAGTTTTGAAAGATAGACAAAAGTACATTTGAGTCTCAATTGGGGAAGAACACACAGAAGATGAAGTTGTTTGGTCCTGAAAACATGATAAATGAGTTAACATACTATAGCATTAATTATTGGTGCAAGCTTTATTTCAACACTAAAGTCAAGTGTGATTTTATGGATAATCACATGACTGAGTGTTTTAATGCATAAACCTTGATAGCTAGGCACAAATCCATCATTATCATGCTTAAAGAAATCAGACTAAAGATGATGACATGAATAGGCACTCTAAGAGAGTTTTCAAGTACTTGAAATTGTAATTACCCTTCAATGTGTTTGAAGATTTTAGAGGAGAACATCAACAGGTCTATGGATTATATCATTGAGTTTAATAGAGTAGCTGATTTTGAAGTGAAAGAAGAGCTTTGTCAACACAAAGTGGATATTGTAAGGAGGACTTGTATAGGGTGTGGCAATCAAAGGTCATACTATGTGTACATCCTATGGATGCATTGTTGTTCAAGAAGTACCCTTTGTATGACTATATTAAGAGCTGCTACAGTAAGGAAACATACTTGAGGACTTATGTCAATATTCTTAAACTAGTAACAAATATAAAAATGTGGTTAGTTTCTTCAGACATTACTGTTGCACCATCTGAAATCACAAGTTTGCCTAGTAAGCCATCTAAAGCTAAGAGGAAAAAAGCTGGAGAAACAAAGAAATCAGAAAAATTGCCTAGAATTGAACTAGCAATGACATGTAATTTGTGTCATATTAGAGACCAAAATTAAAGAGGGTGCCCTCAAAGTGCACCATCAGCAGAACCAAATGCACCATCAGTAACAACATCTACTGATTCAGGCAGGGGAAGAGTCAGATCAAAGGTAGTATTTACACTTGAATTTCGTATATTATTTTATTACTTCTCAATTTTTTTAACATTTTTTTTATATGTAGAAAACTCTACCAGAAACACCTAATGCACCTCCTCAAGAAAAAGGTGTTGGTTCAGGAAGGAAAAAAGGCAGACTAAAGGTAATATTACACTTGAATTTAGTACTAATTAGCTCAATAGTTTTTATAACTCTTTTCTTTTTATGTGTATAAGAAACTCCATCATAAGTCATTAGTGCATCTCCGTAAGAAAAAAAAGAAAGAGAAAGATAAAAAAAAAAATATCAGTAGCACCTAGTGCACCTTCTCTACCTAAAGCACCTCCTACACCTACTATTTTTTCAGCATCCTCTTCTGCACCTTCTAATTATTGTGCATCATCTTCAATGGCTGGTACTACTAAAACAGGAATGAATAGTGATAGAAAAAATACAGATTCATTGAAAAGGCTAAGAGTAATGAAACTGGGTATGTTCCAAGCTAAAAATGACTTCAAAGTCCTAAATGTAAGTCTCTTACTTTGTTATGTCTTATGTAAATTATTAGTTTTTAATGTAATTTGATTCTTGAATTTTTTTTTTTATCCTTCATTGCATCCTGCCATGCCTAGAAGTAAGATCTACTCTATTGGTCAAGCAAAGGTGACAAGATCATCTGATGTAATTGCTCACATTGGTTATACACCAAGTATTACCAGTAAGCTAAAATGAAATGACAAAACAACAATATCAACAAAAAACTACAAAAGCTTAAAAAGAAAAAAAGAAAGAAGACAGTGAAAAGCAATTCAAATAATTCAAGTCAGAATACCACTTTTTCACAGTCAAAAATGTCATAAAAATTGTAGTGTTGTTGATGTATTTTAAGCACTATTTTAAGTTAGTCTGGTTGAAATGAAAATAATTTTATTTTGTATTTAGGAATCACGATAGTAAACTGATTTAGGGCCTACTATTTTTTATTTTATTTATTGATGAATGTTGTCTTATGGTTAGGCATTATGAATGTGAATTTATTTTGGAATGAATTATGATGTTGTGTGAAGTTGGAATGTTGTGTTGATGAATGTTGCATTAGGTTGCCATAACATTATCATAATATTGATTTGTAGATGATGGTTAGGCATAATATTGTGTTGACACAACATTGTCATTACACGATATAACTGTAAATAATTTACAACATGAACATAGCAGCAACACAAGACACAATTTTGTAAGTGTAAATAATTTACAACATGAACATAGCAGCAACACAAGACACAATTGAATAACTGCTAGGCAAAATTGAACAATTTACACCAAAATAAAATATAATCTAACATATATATATATATATATATATATATATATATATATATAGAGAGAGAGAGAGAGAGAGAGAGAGAGAAAGAAAATTTACACCACAAACAATCAATTTAACTACTTGCAATAGATTTGTTGTTGATTAACATGGCAACAACACAAATTAAAATACATAAAATATCTTCCTATTGAACCTAAATCATATTTATCTTTCATTGAGCCTTCTCTTCAAAGTCAAGTTGTCAATTTGGACCTGTTTAAGCCACAATTTTTGTTTCAACTCTTTGATTTTGTTCACTAATTTTAGAAGGATAAATTTGATCTTGGATCCACTTTTTCTTTGTTCCTTCATAGAAAAAATACAATTTTTATCCTATAAAAAAATAAAAAATCAGTACATTAGCATCAATTAAATCTGAAGTGGAGCAAAATGCAATAAAAATAATAAAAATAAATACATACACCGTAGTAGGGGTAAGATCAAAATCTTTTTGCCAAATTTGATTTCAACCATGAAGTTTGCAAGTTCAGCAAAATACCATGTTTGCATCTCACTACAGCATTGGACATTGGGTCTGATTCATCCATACAAGGCTTATTCAATTTCGTATTTGTCATTTGAAGAATTTTGACAAAATCAATCAATAAATTTTGAATCATAAATTAAAGTCGAACAAGATTACAAATCACAACTTCAAGAGTTAAACTAGAAATTGGGATTAAGAACTAAATCCTAAGTTCTTTTGAGAGAAAATCGAAAAAAAAGGAGAAGATGGAGGCTTGGAGAAAATGATATCTCTTTGGAGAAGAGGAAGATACTGTTAGGGGTTTTATTAATTGGAGAAGAGAATATTATTAAACTATTAACATTAATGATGTGTATTATACACGCGACATTTAAATTAATAATTTTGGAGTCTTATTGCCTCAACTGACTCGCCTAGAGGAAGTGTTCTAACCTCCCATGATAGGTCAGCAATTAGGAGAAGGTACTAAATATAGGAAAAAAATATTTATGAGGGTATTCCCGTGAAGGTTGAATGTGTAATTGAGATTTCAGCTTAAGATTGGTGGTAAAAGATCATTTTCTCTTTAATAATTGACAACATTGTCCTTAGTCTCTTTCTCTCTCTATATATAATAGAAATTAAATAAAGGAAAGTGCGACATGATGAGGTGATTCCTAGACCTAGAATACAAGACTAAGGATTCCCACTTCTAAAACTATTTGTTGTGATTACATGGAGCTTGTTTGGATTAATTTATTTTAAGTATTTTTAGGTTAAAAATAGTTTTAAAGCACTTTTAGAGTGCTTAATTTAAAAAAAAAAAAAAACTTATGAGCACTTAATTTTAAACTTAAATACTAAAAATAAGCCAAAACATAAGTTAGAATTTTTAATTTATGACTTTTGACTTGTACTCAAAAGTCAATCCAAATTGACACATAATAAATTTCATCTCTCTAATCACAGAACTTAAAGTTGAAACTTGAAATTTTAAATTTTAAATTTTTAAAAATATAATTTTTGAAATTTAAAATTGTGTTTGGATATCTATTTTATTTGAAAAAAATAAAAATTCGTGAGCAAAAGTTTCAAAAATTCAAAAAGTTGTAAAAGTCTAGTCTGGAAACTTGAAAATCAGATTTTCATTAATTTCTTAGCCAAATAGATATTTAAAGATATATTTTTAAAATCTTGATTCAAGTTTATGATAAAACGTTAGGTAAGTTATGGCGATAAAGATCACCTGGTTAAAATTCATACTCTGGGGTCGTTTGGTACAAAGAGAAGTTATTCATGGATTAACAATACAGAGATTAGCAATACAGGGATTAGTAATGCAGGGATTAGTAATACAGGGATTATTTTTTATCAAGTGTTTGGTTTATTGTATTAAAAACTAGATATATCATGTATTTTAAAACTCAACAAAATCTTTTTTACAATTATACCCTTAAATTTTTATGAGATTTTCTACTTTATTTAACTAGTCAAGTTTCTCACCCTTTGTGCAATCTTAAAAAAGTTAAAATATAAATAATAATTCTCACTCCGCTTAGTTGATCATTTATTTCTTTAAAAAAAAATTGAGTTTATTTAATCAAGAAAAATTTAAAACAAACAAATAATTGTCATATTATAGAGAAATAATTTTTAAAAAAATATAAAGCACACTATGTAAGACATCACGGATTGTTGATAATATAATTTTAGATTTTCAAATTATATATTTATTTGACAATAATTTTTTTTATTTAAACTAATCCGTCTGTAAATTGAACAATTACAAAATAGCATAAATGTAGTTCACATTTGAAACTATCAACCAACATAAGTGAGTAAATGATATTTAAGCACTTGATCCAAATACGCAAAGTAAAAAAAAATTGGCAAATTAAAATGTAACATAACAACCAAATTTATAGTGATTAAATTTAAAATGAAACTTAAAGAAAAATTTAATAAAAAGAATTGAGGGGTAGTTGAGTCATTTAATTCTCTTATTCATGTATTATTAATCCATGGATAAGTAATTCATGATTTCTTAGGGATAAGCTAATACACTCTATGGTGTATTAACTATCCATGTATTAGGTGGGATTAAATTTAAATTGGACAACCAAACATTGTACATAGGTGGATTAACTTTTAATTCATGAATTATTTTATTTAATATGCCTACCAAACGAGTCCTTAATAGTATTAATTATGCAATTATTTATCCACGTTTAATACTATACTGACAAAACAATTTAACTTTAAAAAATTTAGTTAAAATGAGTCTACACTTACTTTACTATGATTATCTAATAAAAGTTTTATGTATAAACACACGACACTTGAAAATAATTATTAAATTGTCGGTGTATGTACCTTTAAATGTTTAACAAATTATGTCTTAATTTGTCAAATATTAAATTCCATTTTTCATAGGAAATTAGGTATAATTATCTTTTAGGTGAGTCAATGACTTTTAAAAAAAATTATTTTCACTAGTGTAGTGATTTAATGATCATTTATTATGTAATAAAATAATATTATAGAGAAATCAATATATATAGACTAAACATAAGTTAGGTGAACTTTTTTGATAACAATTTGTCTTTCTTTCTATCGTTTGATTTTTTTAATTCATTATTTGATTTATTGTTTACAGTTAAAAAAAAAAGGCAAGGAAAAATCTCTCTTTTTATATATAAAGAAGACTTAGAAATATGCTCATGTGCATACTTTTAATGCCTTAATTCCTATTTTTTTTTTCTCTCTATTTACTTGCTATATTAAAATAATTAATAGTAAAATATGACCAGGTGCATTCTCACTTACTACAACATTCATTACCATATGGAAATTGCTTTCATATTTCTGTATTTATTGCAACCACTAGAATGCCAATTTAATTGTTTTATAAAATTGTTCTATTTTTTTACAATAATACAACGAATGCAACAATACCAGTTAAGAGGGAAAGCTGAAGAGGCTCATAACAATTAAGTGATATTAAGGTAGAATGTAAAGTTTTATTATTAGTATATTTAAGGAAAAATCTACTCCCCTCTGACCAACAATAATTCACAAAAGAATCTGTCAATGATTATTCAACGAAAAAGCATTCCAAATGATTCTAAGAGAGAATTCCGAATGGTTAACCATCTTAGACCACTGTTTTTTGAAAGAATGCATTTGCAACTATAGCTGTGTCAACGTTTATTGAGAAATTGAAAAAAGGTCTAGCGAGAAAGTTAGAGATGAAATAATGGAGCCGCGGAGGAAAATGTATTTGATATTTCATACGTATGATTTTTCTGCTTTGTTCTAAAGTATATGCAATATGAATGACAAGAGTTGATGGGAGTTCTATCTCTCCTTTTTTTTTTTTTTTTTTGAATTAAGATTATGTATAATAAACTCTTGTGTTTTTATAGGAATATGAGTATAGCGAAAGCTTTAGTGCATCGAATAATTTTTTTTAAACTCCTTTAAATCATACTATATGTGGTGAGTTTTTAGGATGATTACAATTATATTGAAATGGTTATAAAAAAAATGAAAGGATCAGCTAGAATTATCGAATTTTGCATAAATTGTGGAGTTAAGTGGAGATTTTACTGACCTTATGTGAAAATCAAGATAAAGAAATAAAGATGAATATTAATAAATACAAAAACTCATTTTAAGGAGAAAGAAGGGACTAAAACGGGTAAAAAGGAAAAAAAAAAAAAAGAATAAGCAAAGAGGGAAACAATAAGAAAGGGGAGAAAATAAATTTTACATTCCATCATCCTTTTTCCATTTTGTGTCCAAGGTTTGTAACGTCTATTCCCTCAATTTAGGGATTTATAAGTGTTAAATTCTGAATTACTTTTTTTATTTTATTTTGCTGCTTTTCAGTTTGCCATTTATTTTATCCTTTTATTTATTTTAGAATTAAGAAAATCTTTTTAAGACTATATGTTTTGACCTATGATATATATCAACATATATTTAACATTGTAGTCAAGAACAATAATATATTAACCTGCATACATGTACAAAAGAAGACATAAAGTAATTTCATCTAAAATTAATTTTTTTCGTGAAATTTGATATTTCTAAATGGTGAAAATTAGAAGAAATATTTCTGATGTAAAGAAAAAATTCAGATGTCGTTATGGTATGTCTTATTTTCTATTTGCTTACGGTTCAAATTTTTGCCTTTGCTCTTAAAAATTAAGTTTTATGAAGCATTCTGGAGTAAGAAATATAAATTATTATTTTGGATTATTTGTTTCAAGTAAATTTGAAGGTGTTTTTATAGTTGCAACAATTTAGTTTTTGATTATTTGAATGATCAAGAGTAAAAAAGAAATGATTTTGAAACTTAGTGATATGAGTTTTTTTGTAATCGTGCGAAGCGCAGATTAGTTTACTAGTTTCTTAGTATTGCTTAGTGTCAGACAAAACTTGGAAGTTTATATAATCCAAGTTTTATATTGAAGCAACAACAACAATATATTCGGTGCAATCCTACAATTAGGGTTTGAGGAGAGTTGAGGATACTACAAAGATCTTATTCCTACTTTAGAGGTATAGATTTTATTTTCGATAGACCCTCGCCTCAAGAAAACAGACTTGTGAAAGAAGTAACTGGAGTATAAGAAACAACAGTTAAAACAAAAAACAACAGATAGTAACAAAACAAAAGTTACAACAAAACAAAATGACAATAGAAGTACAAGGAATCAACATAAACTAATAGAAATCGAAGGACAAAAAACTACAGGGACAATACGACTACTACTAATAAATTGAAAAACAAGACAACACACAATTACCTACCAATCTTCTATCTTAATCCATATCCTTCACTCTCCTATCTAAGGTGATGTGCTTAGTAAGATGAAACTGTGTCATTCCTGTCTAATCATCTCTCTCCAACACTTCTTTGATTTAACCTCTTCTCAAATCATCATTACCAACCTCTCACACCCCATATTAAGATATTCGTGCATCTCACCTTAACATATTTGATGTTGGTGTAATATACCACAACTACAATAAATTACAGTTGAAAATAAAAATGAGAATAAATAATATTCAGGCTGAGACACGAATATCTCGCTCTTTTTAAGGAGATTCAAGCCCATTGCGACATAATTTATATCGATCCATTAGTATCACTTTTGACTTATCCCCTCCAGGATACAATAACCCAACAACATTGTACAACTCAATAACTCCGGATTATTGAAGACTTCAAAGCTCCAACAAAAGAACACCTTTATTCAACATATATTAACTCTCTCTTGTATAATAAATATAGTCGGAGACTTAGAATATTTTCTTTGTCTCAACTCTCTCTTTCACTATTTTCACCTCACTAGATACTACAATACTTTCCCATGCTTCTCATAATTCTCATACTTACTACTTCTCGTCTACTAAACACAAGAAAGAAAATACTCTTTATATAGGTGTAGCATTTCTTCCATCTAATAAATGAGGGAGTAGTGGAATATCAAGTGGGTAGATCATGTCGTAATGGTTACAAGAGGTACAAGCACAAAGAGGTAGAGTTATGGATGAATAACGTGTTAGAGGTTACAAAAGTTATCAAAAGACCAAAGGTCACATTCTATTATAAACTAATGTGAGTAATAACACATAATGCCACCAAAAAAGATGGACGTACACCACAAATAGTAAATGGTAGAATTATGCACTTTAATATTAAATTAATATTAAAATACACCAATATTTCCTTACTTATTTTAATCATCAATAAGAGAGTATTGTACAAATTTAGTTGAAGGTAGAATATTGTGTATAATAATGGTGCACTCTGCACTAAACCTCCACCAACTAAAACAATAATCTTTACTTCAGAATCAATAGTGATCTCAGACTTGAACTATGATTGCATAAGGAAAATAAATTATTAGTGCCTACATAAAATAATCAAAGTGTTGACATAAGATTTAATAGCCAACACATTACAACTACGCGCTATCCTATTTTTGCATGGGTGTTTTTAAGAATAAGCCTAATTCTCATTGGAAATGATATACTTCTACACTCATATAGGTGAAATCTGTCAAGGATGGTCCTGTAATTTCGACACCCCACTCATACGAGATACAAAATTTCATTAAGAGTTTCTAGACTCAACCTTCACAAATTATTACAGGAACAAAATGCACTTACACCATAATGAGGAACAAAATAGCAGTGCATTCCGCAAAAAGTCATCATATGATTCATTTTTTTTCATTGAATCAGTTATAAGATTTCTAGTCCCTAAGTTGGATTTCTTCATATATGATTTAAGAGTTTTTGAACTTTAATTCTATTCCCCTTGATGTGCTTTAAACTCTTTATCTTGTTAAGGACTTGGGCAATTCACCTGCAAGATTATCACAAGATTTGACATAACAATATTTTGGTATGACTTGTCAAATATTATATCACAATATCATTTTCTGCTCATGGGTTTGAATTACTGTTATAACAATTTTAAACTCTACGAATAACATTGGTACTATCATAATAATTCAAACTTGAAGAATTGATTTCTCAAAATAAAGTAATTGTTCAGTTGACTTTTTCACTAGCTGAAGCTAAATTAATTAGTTCAACCTCCATAGTAGAGTTAGAAAATAATAATTTACTTTTTTCATTCAACAAATTGCAGCAAATGTTTTCATTTGCACCAGGAATACCTTTTAAGTATAGTAGTATTTTTTTTTAAATCAGTCAAACCACAATTTTCTTATCAAATAAATATACACAATTTATTTGTCCCTGCTAAGTACTTTACTCCCTACACTATTTCAGGCCAAGTACAATTAGCTACATATCTCATATATATATATATATATATATATATTTAAATTAGACTAGAAACTCCTTTTTTTAATTTGTCACACCACTTTTACATATTTGCAGCAAAAGGAGTTGCAAGGCTCATACAATCAACATAGTGTATTTCATAATTTTTCATCATAATGTGACTTGTCAAGAAAAATTTCATTACGTGTTTTATGATATTTTTTCATTTCAAAAATAAATTTATCTCACCCAAATATTTAATGTCAAATGACTACTCCATATTTTATTTATTCTTGCTTTGATAACATTAATGTTAGAGTCAAGTTAAAAACATAAAATCATATCCTAGTTAATAATAACGTGTGATTTACTTAAACACTAATATATGCACTTGTAACACTTTTTTTTGTAAAGCATTCTTAAAGATGCAAAAAATACATTTTTATGGTGCCTTTTTTCTCATTTCACTAGCCCGAATTTAACAAAAGTAAATTTTCATGAAAGTAGTATCATTTTTTTCATGAAAAGTATTAGGTAATTTTTTAAAATCTTTTTCTCTGCAACAAGTAGAATATTTTTATCTTTCCTCCGCTTGAATTGAGCAAGTAGAAAAATCACTTTACCCATTCATCTCTTCTCTTTCATGTCTTGAAGAGATCTAGCAACTTTGAAGCAGAATCTGTTGAAAAATCAGGTATATGCAGCGGAGGCAAATAGACAGGATCACTTGTATGTAATATAGACAACCAACATAAACACATAGCTCATGTAAAAGATGCTTAAAATTAATCGAAAATACTTCTTGAAGCGTAAGCAGACATCTTGAATCGAATCTGTCTGCAAATCAGTTGTCTTCTATAGTGATCCCAAATTCATAGTCGAACTCTCTCAATACTTGCGTGGACAAGTACTGAATAGAATACTCAATTTTAATTTCTATACTAGGAGAATCCCTATTTATAGAGATACTCTTCCAGTCCAAAGAGAAAAGAAAATCACACGCCTCTTTTTACTTGAACAAGGAAACACGGTGACTTCTCCCCACAGAAAATAGAATTTTGAGTTCTAGTTTAATATGAGCACTATACGGACCCCAGAACTAATTACTAAGGCTCTCTATTATGAAAATAATTCAAAATACTAAGATGAATTATTCTTACCATAATAAATTACAAGTTATTCGACAAAAAATTCATAATTGCACTTATCTATTTTTATTTTGAAATTTTTCATTAAACACTTATTTAATTTTTCATGTTTAAGATTGCAGATACTAATCAATAAATTAAATCATGAATGAATTTAATATAGTGATTATTTTTTTTAGAGCAATGCTTAACTTATTTCATATGTCTAGTTCATAAATTCACCGGTTGGGTTTACACATGAAAACTTATAAGCTTCTAATAAAAGGCGCATCATCAATCTATATACCAAGGCATGAATTCCATCAACTAACTTATTATTTCACCAATATATATTATTATCATCCAATCTACTAGAAATATTGACCCATCGTAGAATCTCACCTTTTAATAAATCAAAATAATAAATAATATATACATATCATAATAGTTATATCAAGATTGAAAATATAAGTACATTTAATAATTGAGAGAATATGTTTTTATCAGTCAGTGTAAAACAATAATCTCTTCCCAGTCCTTTTTAATACATACAAAATCACTAGCACGAGAAGTTAGAACTATACCATTCTTGTAATCAAGATAAATTACATTTAATCTCGTACAATAATCATTTTGATGGTTTGTCCAAATTTTCATCTACGAGTGGAGTATGACTTATAAGAACCGATGATTTATGTTCTGTGTATAAGCTAACCTCTATACACAAAATCATTTACTATATAAGTTGAGGACACATATATGATAATGATCTATTTAATGTAACGATCTATTGAATTGAATGAATAAATAAATAATCGTTCAATAAATAATACAACATCAAAATCGCATGGTTTATGGTATATCCTAACAATATCCCACTTAGACTCACAACCATGCACCCACAAATCTAACACCCTATCCTTCTACATGCTGTTCAAAGGCTTCTGCAGTAAAGCTTTTGTAAAAGGGTCTTCCAGGTTCTTTTGCTGATGCAATCTTTGCAACCACTAAATCTCCTCTTTGCACTGTGTCTCTAATCAAATAATATTTACGCTCAATATGTTTTACCGTTCTATGGATCAGTGATTCTTTTGAATTTGCAACCATACCACTATTATCACAATAAATTATAAGTGGTGTTTCTATTGCCGGGACAACTATTGAGTCTTTGAGAAAGTTTTTAGGCCAACTGCCTCCTTAGCTGCCTCAAAGGCTGCTATATATTTGGCTTTCATTGTGGAATCAACAATATAAGTTACTTGATGCTTCTCCAAATAATGACTGCACCTCCCAAATTAAATACATTTTTAAAGGTCGATATTCTAGAGTCTTTGTCAGAATGGAAATATGAGTCTGTGTACCCTATAGACACCAACTCATTCGAATGGTAAATTAACATGTAATACTTAGTTCTTTTTCAGGTACTTAATTATATGCTTAATTGCTATCCAATATTCTCTTTCAGGGTTAGACTAAAATTTTCTAATCATGCCTACAACAAAATAGATATCAGGTCTAGTACACAACGCCGCATACATGAGGATCCCACAACTGATGCATAAGAAACTACCTTCATGTTTTCTATCTCCTCATCTGTGTTAGGACATTGATCCTTAGATAGAGAAATTTCATGTCTAAAAGGAAGGAGTACCTTTATGAAATCATGCATGCTGAACTTGGTAAAAATTGTATCAATATAAAGAGCTTGAGATAAACGTAATATCCTTTTCTTGCGATCATGTAGAACCTTGATCCCAAGGATACGAGCAACTTCTCCTAGATATTTCATGTCAAAATTGCTAGTAACCATTCATTAACTGAATTCAACTAGTCCACATTATTTTCTATGAACAAGATATCATCCACATACAATACTAGAAATACTACCTTGTCCCTATTTTACTTTTTGTATAGACAAGACTCATTAAGACACTTCTCAAAATCAAAAGTCTTAACCACAATGTCAAAACAAGTGTTTCATGCCCTAGAAGCTTGCTTTAGTTCATAAATAAATCTCTTAAGCTTGCACAACATGTGTTCTTTCCCTTTTCAATGAAACCATTTGACTGTCCCATAAAAATGCGCTCATCAAGAGTTGTATTAAGGAAAGCTTTCTTGAAATTCATTTTTCAAATATCATAATCATAATGAGAAATAATGGATAAGAAAATTATAATATACTTGTAATACTCTGATCGTTTCTTAAGCCTAAATCTGCCTTTTGAGTGAATATAGATGACATCCAAAGTGATTGATGTTTATACCACATTGTATTTCTCTAATTTCTACTTTTTTTCATGTATATCATTAAATAAGCTTTCCATCGATACCAAATTTGCCCAAATCCAATACTCGGGTGAAGAGTTAGAGCTATTTTAGTTAGACAGTGTGCCACCTGGCACTTTAGCGCATCACGAAGCCAGCCAAAATGGCAATTGTCATTTTCTAGTGAGCCTCGACAATATTGACGCATCGCGCCAAGGCTCAATTTTAGGATTGTCAAATTTCAGTGCACCAACACGATTTCACCGCGTTGCGGTGCCCTTCTAGGTCACGATCAAGGTGGTAAATGCGACTTCACTGTGTTGCACCACTGAGCAGTTTCCCAATTTTCAAAATCCGGTAAAGGTCTACAATCATGGCGCGTCGCACCAAGGCCAAAACTTGGGCTCCAGTTCTAGAATTTGCTCAAGGGCATTTTGGTCATTTCTGTTCATTTTGGCCTCTATATATATCCAAGTAGAGAAGAGCAATTCATTTTATCTCCAATCTTTTCCAAGAAATATCTAGAGCTAGGGTTTCTCTCCTCCAATTCCAAATCCAAATCTTCTCCAAAAAAATTCAAGAATCTTCCGTATATTTCACCGAGTTGTTCAAGAATCAAGTTCTCTTAGTCAAAGGTATCAAGAAACTTAGCTCAAAAGTGTGAAAAAGAGTTTACAATCAAGTCTTTTAATCTTAAAATTATAATCCAAGGTATGTGGGGCTTGAACAAGAATATCCTTTCATTCTTGTGCCCAAAGAATTGATTTTTACTATTTGAATTTCATGATCCTTGCAAGTGGGTTTACACCCAAATTTCTTTATTGATGATTTCTGAGATTTAAGTTGAATAAGTTTGATCTTTATGATTATTTTACCATCACGTTTCTTAAATTGAGAATTTATGCCATGAGTTGTATATTGTCATTTTGTATTGATGATTTCTAAGCGATTTAAGACAAGTGTCATGAGTTATGATTTTTCCATGAGAAGTTTGAGTATTGAATATATTTATCGATATTGAGCTTGAGAGTCAAGAATGAGTCCCATGGCATTTTTTTGAAGCTTTTGATACTTGGTACGATTTGATAAGCAAGTGTACTTGATGTTTGGAAAGACTATTTTAAGTTTGAGTCGAGTTAGAAATCCACAAGTTGTTTATGGTTTACAGATGAGATATATTTATGATTTGGTCTTTATGATAGACCCTTGAGTTAATTAAGGTGTATTTCCTAACGCGTTCTGAGCTAAGTCTGGGAGGATTATTTAGCACCGAGTGGGAAGTATGGGTTTAGCGCATCCTACTTTTCCAGAACTATGTGCCACCGTAGGATTGATATTCGAGGGCCAAAGAGCTGAGTTTGTGATAAAAGAGATGAGTTTGAGGTTATACTCCCTGGTAAGAGTATAACGCTCCAGCCAATGTAGGGTTCCTTCTTTAGGAGGGTAAAACATTGGACTCCATGTGGCTCACATGGTTTATGTCAGTTACAAGAAACTCCCAAGTCCATAATAGTCTAAGTTTCTTGAGTTACTGAGTCACTGTAAGTCATGAGTTAAAGAGTTTGAGTTGAGTCCAATGATTTATGAGATTTGTGATGCATGTGTTATTATCGATGATTTATGGAAATTATGTTTCAGGAAATTCAAGCGAAGGGCATCATTTTTGTCAGTATGCATGACATTATTTTACATTTATGATATTGTTTAAAAGTGTTGCATACAACCCCACATACTCAGTATAATCCCAAGTACTGATTCCCATACTCTTCTATGTTCTACATTTTCTCGTGATGTAAGTTCAGGTGCTCAGTGTCAGTAGCGAAAGTGATCTTTGAGTACCTCCATCTACATTCTTACAGTTGGTGAGTCCTCATGGTTCGAGGACCTATGTCCCTAATTTTTGCCTTGATAGTAGATGGTTGTTTCTTTTAAGTTTAGGCGAGTCAATTGGGGATCTGTCCCAATGGATCCTCAATCTTTTGTAGTAGAGGCTTTGTCAGACTAGAGTACCAGTATGTACAGAACTTTCATTATTTTATTTGTACAGGACAGTATTTCTTCATATCAGTATGCTCATGACGTGATTATTCTTCTCTATTTTAAAATAATTAGTGTTATAGTGAGTTCTGGAAGTGATGACAGGCTTAGACGGTTAGCTTGAGGCCACGTGTGGCCTTAAGCACCATGTGATGTATCGGGATAGGTTCTTGGGGTGTTACAAGCTTGGTATCTGAGCCTAAGGTTTAAAGAGTCCTAAGAAGTCTGACAAGCCGCGTTACGTAGAGTCTTGATCATAGGTGTATAGAGTGCCACATCTATGAGCAAGAGGCTACGAGATATTTTAGGAAAAGTTATTTCTTTCTTCAAAATTCTATCGTGCCTACAATTGTTTCTCTCTGCTATTAATTCGTGCTCTATTATGACAGAAAATGCCTTCTTGTAGAGCTCGTAGAAACAACGAACAACCTCAACCCGTTGATCCTTTAGGTGAGATGGTGTCCCATGCTGAATTTCGAGTAGTTTTTCAAGAACTAGCCCAGGCGATTACCGCCAATGCTCGTACCCATGTTTAGGCTACAGTTCCACCTCCATAAGAAGGTAATTCAGCGACAGCTCAGGTTTATAATTTTATACGGATGAATCCACCAGAGTTTTATGGGTTAAATACAGGCGAGGATCCATAAATATATCTTGATGAGGTGAAAAAGATCACCTAAATTATGGATGTAATAGAGGAAGAAAGTGTGGAGCTAGCTTCCTATCGCTTGAAAGATGTTGCTTATGATTGGATGGAGATGTGGAGGAAGAGTAGAAGGGAGGATGCCGCTCCTATGATTTGGCAGTTGTTCCAAGATGCGTTCTTAGATAGATCCTTTCCCCCTAATATGAGAGAAGAAAAAATAAAAGAATTTATAAACTTGAGATAGGGCCCCATGACAATTAAGGAGTATTGTCATAAGTTCAACTAGTTATCTAAGTATTCTCCCAGTTTGATGGCTAATTCTAGAACTAGTATGAGTAAGTTTTTGGCTGGTGTATCTGGTTATGTGCTGAAAGAGTGTAGATCCGCTATGCTTAATAGGGGCTTGGATCTTTCAAGACTAATGATTCATGCTCAGCATATTGAAGCGGACAAGGTGAATGAGAGATATAGAGTAAGGTTAAATAAGAGAGTTAGATCAGAGCAGCAGGGGTATGGTCAGACTAGATTTTTTTGAGGGAATCGCACTCAGTCCTAGAACCATTCACTTATTCCAGCGCCATCATCAGCTAGTGCTGCCGTATTCAGAATTAGGCAGGAGAAGGGTAATAGGCCTACTATGTCCAGGTCCCAGGACAGTGTGAGTAACAAACCTCATCCTCCCCCATGTCCAAAGTGCGGTAGGGACCATCCTGGTGAGTGCTTAGTTGATCGGAAAGGTTGTTTTAGTTGTGGTAAGTTGGGCCACAGATTCAGGGATTGCTCATACGCTAGATAGGAAAGTCATGATGTTCGTCCCCAGAGTCAGGCTATTAGTGCTCTAGCCCCTTTAGTTCATCCTAATCCTCCCCAGGGTGCCTTGTCTAGTACTGCAAGTGGTCAGCACTAGAATTGCTTTTATGCTATACCGCCCCAGCAGTAGCAGGAGGATTCACCAGATGTTGTTACTGGTATGCTCCGTGTATTTCATTTCAATGTGTATGTGTTGATGGGCCCTGGGTCAAGCCTTTCTTATATGACTCCGTTGGTGACTGTGAATTTTAAAATCAGTACTGAAAAGATTCCTGAGCCTTTCCTAGTTTCTACCCTAGTAGGTGAATCAGTTGTTGCTAAGCAAGTGTATAAGAAGTGCCCTATCACTGTCCTTAACAGAATCATATTTGCAGACTTAATTGAGCTAGATATGGTCGATTTTAACATTATTCTGTGTATGGATTGACTTCATTCTTGTTATGCGTCAATAGACTATCGTACCCGTGTAATCAAGTTTCAGTTTCCCAATGAGCCAGTTTTTGAGTGGGCCAGAAGTTCTGTAGCTCCCAAGAGTCATTTTATATCCTACCTTAAGGCCAGGAAATTGATATCCAAGGGTTGTATCTATCATTTGGTTTAAGTTAAAGACACTAAGTCTGAGACTCCTACTATTTAGTCTATTAGTATTGTCAATGAGTTTCTTGATGTTTTCCTGGAAGATCTCCCGGGGGTACCTCCCGATAGAGATATAGAATTCAGGATTGATCTTCTTCTTGATACGCAGCCTATTTCTATTTCTCCATATTGTATGGCCCCCACAGAACTCAAGGAGTTGAAGGAGCAACTTAAAGATCTTCTTGATAAGGGTTTTATAAGGCCCAGTGTGTCTTTTTGGAGCGCACCCATTCTATTAGTGCAAAAGAAAGATGGTTCATTACGTATGTGCATTGACTATCGTCAGCTCAACAAGGTCACAGTCAAGAAAAAGTAACCTCTTCCTAGAATTGATGACCTGTTTAATCAGCTGTAAGGCACTAGTTATTTCTTAAAAATAAATTTAAGATCCGGTTATCACCAACTTAAAGTCAGAGTGTGATATTCCAAAGACAGCTTTTCGCACTCGTTATGGTCATTTTAATTCATGGTCATGTCCTTTGGGCTAACTAATGCCTCAGCAGCTTTTATGAACCTTATGAATCGGGTGTTTAGATAGTACCTGGATATGTTTATTATTGTGTTCATAGATGATATCTTTGTATACTCCCGAAATAGAAATGACCATGCAGATCATCTCCGAATTGTCTTACAGACCCTTAAAGATCATCAGTTGTTTGCCAAATTTAGCAAGTGTAAATTTTGGCTAAGGTTAGTTTCTTTTCTAGGTCATATTATTTCTTCTGAAGGTATTTGAGTTGATCCTCAAAAGGTAAAAGCTGTGAAAAATTGGCCTAAACTTATTTCCCCGTCTAACATTAGGAGTTTCTTGGGTCTAGCTGGTTACTATCGTCGTTTTGTTGAGGGTTTCTCCTCCATTGCTGCTCCTTTGACCCGATTAACCCAAAAGAAAGTTAAATTCCAGTGGTCAGATTCTTATGAGAAGAGTTTTTAGAAGTTGAAGACTTGACTCACTTCAGCCCCTGTGATGACCCTGCCTAATGGTGTAGATGATTTTATGGTGTATCGTGATGCCTTGAGAGTTGGTTTGGGTTGCGTATTGATGCAGAAAGGTAAGGTTATAGCCTATGCCTCCAGGCAGTTGAAATTGCATGAGAAGAATTACCCGACCCATGATCTTGCACTAGTTGCAGTAATTTTTGCCTTAAGAATCTGGAGACATTACTTGTACGGTGTTTATGTTGATGTCTTTACGGATCACAAGAGTGTATAATATGTGTTCACTCAGAGAGAGTTGAACCTGCGATAGAGATGATGGCTAGAATTGCTGAAGGACTATGATATGAGCATGTTGTATCATCCAAGCAAGGCTAATATAGTGGCAGATGCCTTAGCAGATCATCCATGGGCAGTGTAGCACATAAAGAGGAAGATAATAAGGAGTTAGCCCACGAAGTGCATCGTTTGGCTAGGTTGGGTGTTAGATTACTTGATTCAGCTGAGGGTAATGTTTAGGTTCAAAGTAGTTCTGAATCTTCTCTAGTTTTAGAAGTGAAGGAGATGCAGGATATGGATTCTCGTTTGGTCGAACTGAAAGTGTCAGTTAAAGACCAAAAGGTGGAGGTTTTCTCCCAAGAGGGAGATGGTGTATTGAGGCTTTAAAATAGGTTGTGTGTTCTTGATGTTGATCATTTGAGACTGAAAGAAAGTTGGGATGAAGATTTGCCATTAATTGAATGTGCGTATAATAATAATTTTTATGCTAGCATTGGAATGGCTCCATTTGAGGCTTTGTATAGAAGGAGGTGTAGATCACCCATAGGTTAGTTCGAAGTGGGTTAGGCTACTGTGATTAGACCTGATGCTGTGTTCGAGTCCATGGAGAAAGTTAAGTTGATTCGGGAAAGGTTGAAGACAACCCAGAGTCGTCAGAAGTCGTATGCTGATGTGAGAAGAAGAGCTCTTGAGTTTGAAGTTGATGATTTAGTGTACTTAAATATTTCGCCCATTAAAGGGGTGAAAATATTTGGAAAGAAAGGGAAGCTTAGTCTCCGATATGTTGGTTCTTATAGAGTTTTGAATCGTGTTGGGAAAGCAGATTATGAGATTAACGTTTCTATGCTTAAGAAGCACATTTGTGATTCTGTTGTGGTTGAACTATCAGAGAGCTTAGATGTTTGGGATAGTCTTTCTTATGATGAAATTTCGGTCGAGATCCTAGATTATCAAGTCCATAGAGTAAGAAACAAGGAGGTTCCCTTGGTTAAAGTTCTGTGGAAAAATCAATCAGTTGAGGGTGCTACTTGGGAAGCAGAAGCAGATATGCGAACCAGATAACCTCATCTCTTCTCTGCGAGTTCAAATCAAACCAAGGGTACTATTCTTCTTTAATTCAGTTTCCTACTAATCTAGCGTATTCAATTTTATAGATATCCATTCTATGATTCGTGCATTCTATGAAGTACTCAAGAATCTAGAGTGAAGTAAGTTGGTTGAGAAAATGGTTCCCATAAAGTATTTCTAGTTTTCTCTTTCATCTTGAGCCTAACTAGCAACATTCAAGGATGAATATTTCCAATAGGGAGATATTGTAATACCCCAATCGTTTCTTAAGCCTAAATCTTCCTTTTGAGTGAATATGAATGACTTTTAAAGAGATTAATGTTTATACCATGTTGTATTTCTCTAATTTCTACTTTGTTCCATGTAGATCATTGAATAAACTTTCCATCGATACCAAATTCTCCCAAATCCGACACTCGGGTGAAGAGGTAGAGCCATTTTAGTGATAAAGTGTGCCACTTCGCACTTTAGCGCATCGCGGAGCCAGCCAAAATGGCAATTGTCATTTTCTAGTGAGCCTCTGTGATATTGACATATCACGCTAAGGCTCAATTTTAGGATTATCAAATTCCAGTGCTCCAATGCGATTCCACCACATCGCGGTGCCCTTCCAGGTCACGACCAAGGTGGCAAATGTGACTACACCGTGTCACGCCACTGAGCAGTTTCCCAATTGTCAAAATCCAGTAAAGGTCCGCGATCATAGAGCGTCGTGCCAAGGCCAAAACTCGGGCTCCAGTTCTAGAATTTGCTCAAGGGCATTTTGGTCATTTCTGCCCATTTTGGCCTCTATATATATCCAAGTAGAGAAGAGCAATTCATTTTCTCTCTATTATCTTCCAAGAAATATCTAGAGCTAGGGTTTCTCTCCTCCAATTCCAAATCCAAATCTTCTCCAAAAAATTCAAGAATCTTTCGTATATTTCATCGAGTTGTTCAAAAATCAAGTTCTCTAAGTCAAAGATATCAAGAAACTTAGATTAAAAGTGTGAAGAAGAGTTTCCAATCAAGTCTTTTCATCTTAAAATTATAATTGAAGGTATGTGGGGGCTTGAACAAGAATATCCTTTCATTCTTGTGCCCAAAGAATTGATTTTTACTATTGGAATTTCATGATCCTTTCAAGTGGGCTTACACCCAAATTTCTTTATTGATGATTTCTGAGATTTGAGTTGAATAAGTTTGATATTTATGATTATTTTACCATCATGTTTCTTAAATTGAGAATTTATGCCATGAGTTGTATATTGTCATTTTGTATTGATGATTTCTAAGCGATTTAAGACAAGTGTCATGAGTTATGCTTTCTCCATGAGAAGTTTGAGTATTGAATATATTTATCAATATAGAGCTTGAAAGTCAAGAATGAGTCCTATAACGTTTTCTCAAATCTTTTGATACTTGGTACGATTTGATAAGCAAGTGTACTTGATGTTTGGAAAGACTGTTTTGAGTTTACGTCGAGTTAGGAATCCACAAGTTGTTTATGATTTACAGATGAGATATATTTATGATTTGGTCTTTATGATAGACCCTTGAGTTAATTAAGGTGGATTTCCTAATGCGTTCTGAGCTGAGTCTGGGAGAAGTATTTACCACCGAGTGGGAAGTGTGGGTTCAACGCACCCTACTTCCCCAGAACTACGTGCTACCGTAGGATTGGGATTTGAGGGCCAAAGAGCCGAGTTTGTGATAACAGAGATGAGTTTGAGGTTATACTCCCTGGCAAGAGTATAACGCTCCCGCCAATGTGAGGTTCCTTTCTTTGGAGGGCAAAACGTTGGACTCCATGAGGCTCACATGGTTTATGTCGGTTATAAGAAACTCCCAAGTCCATAATAGTCTAAGTTTCTTGAGTTACCGAGTCACTCTAAGTCATGAGTTAAAGAGTTTGAGTTGAGTCCAATGATTTATGAGATTTGTGAAGCATGTGTTATTATCGATGATTTATGGTAATTATGTTTCAAGAAATTCAAGCGAAGAGTGTCATTTTTTTCAGCATGCATGACATTATTTTACATTTATGATATTGTTTAAAAATGTTGCATACACCTCCACATTCTCAGTACAATCCCAAATACTGATTCTCATACTCTTCTATGTTCTACATTTTCTCGTGATGTAGGTTCAGGTGCTCAGTCTCAGCAGTGAGTGATATTTGAGTACCTCCATCTACATTCTTACATTTGGTGGGTCCTTATGGTTCGAGGACCTATGTCCCTGTTTTTTTCCTTGATAATAGATGGTTGTTTATTTTTAGTTCAGGTGAGTCAATTAGGGATCTGTCCCAATGGCTCTTCAGTCTTTTGTAGTAGAGGCTTTGTCAGACTAGAGTACTAGTATGTACAAAACTTTTAGTATTTTTTTTTTGTATAGGATAGTATTTCTTCGTATCAGTATGCTCATGACATGATTATTCTTCCCTATTTTAAAATGATTAGTGTTATAGTGAGTTCTGAAAGTCATAACAGGCTTAGAGGGGTAGCTTGAGGCCACGAATGGCCTTTAGCACCGTGTGACGTCTCGGGATAGGTTCTAGGGGTGTTACAATACTTAAGCATGGCTATTGACGAAAAAGTTTTCTCATAAACGATCCCTTATTTTTGAGTAAATCCTTTTGCACAAGTCTAACTTTGTAAGTTTGCACCTTTTCATATACTCCTCTCTTTTTCTCATAGATTTCACTTTCATTCAATGGTTTTGACTCTCTCTATAGGTGGTTTTAAATATCCCATACGTTATTGAAGTACATGGACTCTATTTCTGATTTCATAGCAATAATTTATTTTTTTGCATATTTATCCTGTAATGCTTCATCGTAATTCTTGAGCTCGCGTGGTATCAATCTTCAAGGATTTTGTCAAAAGTCTCTCCCAAGAGTATATACTTAGATGATTTTCTTCTCTCCCTTTCACTCCAATGAGGAACTGTAGTTGTAAGGATCGGTATAGAGGCAACTGCATTAATATGATCTTATGATTAAACCACATCATTTGCTGAATTTTGAGTCTCTATGTTATTCTCATTATCCTGTGGTGTTGGTACATCAATGACTTCTTCCTCTAGTGCTCCCTCACCACTTTGATGTAATGAATTTTTAGAAAATTATACTTATGGAACTGTATGTCTTTTAACATCTCTCCCACTATTAAAATGCTATGGTATGTTAACTCTAACATCTGGAGATTGTATTTGATTTTCATTATTGTCAGTAGTTTGATTTGTTATCTCTTTGCTTAGTTCCCATAAAATTAGTTTAATTCTGTGGTTGTGGTTTATTATAAAATCCTTTTCTTGTAATATGGCGTTGGTACTTACTACAACCTTCTTTTCTGTAGCATTGTAAAACAGACCACCTTTCATTCCTTTAGGATACCCAATAAAAACATATACTTCTGATTCGGCTTTTCTGCCTTCACTTTCAGTACTTGTGCTAGACATTCTCAAATCTGAACATGCTTCAGACTAGGTTTTATGCCCAGTCCACAGTTCTATAGGCGTCATAGGTACCGACTTGGAAGGAACTAAGTTAAAAATATAGTTTGCAGTTTCTAGTGCATAACCCTAAAACAAATAAGACAAATTAGAGTAACTTATCATAGATCTAACTATTTTTAAAAGAGTCTTGTTTCTTCTTTCTTCAACACCATTCTATTGTGGAGTTCTAGGTGTAGACATTTGAGACATAATTTTTTGTTCTGATAAGTAAATAATAAACTCATTGGAGATATATTCATCACCTTAATCAGATCGTAGGGATTTGATATATTTCTTATATCATTTCTTCATTTATGTCTTAAATTCTTTAAATTTTTCATAGCATTCAGACTTATGATGCAATAAATAAACGTATTCATATTTTGAGTAATCATTAATGAAAGTCATGAAATACTCATAACCACCTCTCACTTGATCGTTCATTGGGCCACACCAATCAGAATGCATTAACTCTAATTTATCATTTGCTCTATTTCCTTTTGAGGAAAAAGGTTTCTTAGTCATTTTTCCTTCTAAAAGGGATTCATATGTTGGTAGTGCCTCCACTTTTAATGAACCTAATAATCCATCTCAAACCAGCCTTGAAATTTTGTCTAAATTTATGTGACATTGACTCAAGTGTCATAAATAAGTCTAATTAAATTAAGAAGAATGTGTTCTTTTACTTGAAAGGTTAATATTATTCAGCCCAATAGTTTGTTGTCGTTCAAGAGAGACATTAATAACAAAATATTTATTATAGCTAAAACACAACATTGTCAGAAAACTCAACATCTAACCATATCTCAAAGCTCTAGAAGCTGAAATCAAATTTCTTCTAACAGTAGGTGCATTTGCCATTAGGCTTTTGCATGCCATCAGTTAGAGCTATAGCTTTGTCAGAATTATGAGTCTTTTTACTTTTTCTTCTATCCTTTCAGTTTAGAAGTATAACTTTTCTCAACAAAATTATGACTCCCAAGTTTTAAGTTTATTTTGACTCAAAATAGTGTTAAAGGAGGTAAAAGGAGATACATTGAATCTGAGATTGAAAAACGTTATAATAAATCATCAACACAGTCATATAAATATTGAATTGTAAAATTCAATCTCATTATATACAATTTATTCATGCATATCAAATATCCAATCGATGGGGTTGGAGAACTACTCATACAATACACATATATAATGACCGATTATTCACTCCATAATTTTTTGCAGAGCTAACTCGGATGGAGAGTATACTGTTAGTTTAAGTGAAAACCTAACTCTAGTTACATTGATACAATTATATATTTCTAACTTTATGAGAGTGAATATAGATTATCAAACTAGCGATTAAATACACGATGACTTGTATTAAATTCATCCAATAGGATGAAAGATCTACGCCAACACATAAATTTTTTGCTTCATTACTATTTAATCCTAATAATAATGGGAATGAACCCTTCTCACCAAATATTTGACTTATTCAGGACAATGTCACGACTCAAGTCGAGGCCCTTTCCGTGATGGGCATCCCGAACTGTCAAGGCCCGAGAAACACCTTAGCATGTAACTATAAACATGAGTCATGAGATATAAAATGTGAAAGATAAATGAAAAATAGCAACCCCATTATTCAAACTTAATCATTCAGACATAACCCATAGGAAAACCCAAATGAACAGGTCTACGAAGTCTCTACTAAATTGGAAACCATAATCTGTCTAAATCGGGACAAGGCCCATGGCTGGACCATAATACCATAAAAGGAAATAACACATGAAATAGATGCATTCCGATGTAAGGGAGGCTTATAATCTCTGAAAGTATAGAAGAGATCTACTGGTTTGCAAGATTACGAGACTGGGCCTCAGAACCTGAAATATAAGGGGGTTAATACTCAAATTTACTGGTATGCAGAACAATTCAAAATAACATATTTTGTATATAATATAAGTGTGAGCATTTTGTAAAATAATATAGCATAAAGTAAATGTAAACATATGGGCATAATTTGACGAACTTCAAAACACTCACTTGTAATCATGAATCAACTCTTTATTTTACTTCTGAGCTAAATGGTACACCCTACAAAACATGAAAAACTATGGGCTATATGGGTCAGCCCTTGACTCGGTGGCCAATCCCCCAATCCGAGTTTTTCTCAAGGATTGGAGTATCATGAAAAGGTATGTTGTAACGCCCCAAAATCTAGTTCTTAGGATGCCACAGGTGCTCTACACTACAAGTAGTCCTGAGCTAACCCTAGCTGCCTTCTAACACATCTGAATCTCAACATAGGGAAATATAAGTATAAATCATGATAAAATACAGAAAACTATCTGAATATATCTGAAAGTACTAATCTCATCAATTTGATTAAATAAATGCTAAAAATCTGAATACTAACTCAAAGGTGTAAATCTGAATCTAACAGTCCGACAAGATTCTACTATCTAAATCTAAAGAGTCACCGGGACAGGTGCCAACCGACTCAACTATCTGAAATGAGTAAAGACATATCTACTAGTAACTTGTAAATTTGAATAACTAAGCCCTCAAAACTATGAGGACTCACCAACTGCAGGGATGTTGATAAGATGCTCGAAGATCAATCACTCTGCTGAGATTGAGCACCTGTACCTATATTATGAGACAATATGGCACATAGACATATATGTGGATCAGTACTTTGATGGTGTATTGAGTATATGGGGGTATATGCAATAAGTAAATATTATCATCACAGTTTATAAATCATGCATGCTAAACGTAAATGACACACATAGCTCGAGTAAATCTGAAATACTAAAATCTGAAATCATAAATAGTAATGCATATATTCTAAATCTTGTAAGTCATTACACTTAGTTCTAAAAATCTGTATTCTCTTATTTTTTTCTCAAAATCATATAAGTTAGATGAAATCTGAAGCTCATTCTGCGTAGTAAATACTTTATCTCAAAAGCTGTTTTAAGAGTGGGGGACATCTATTTGGGAGGTTCTTCTAACCGACATGTACACCATGTGAGCATCCATGCTGTCCCACGACTAGCCCCCGTAAGGTTAGGGCTTTTCTACCCTTTCCATCAGAATAGAACAATCTCATTTCAGTGATCTCAATCTCAGTCATCTACGTAGAAGTGAGAATAATCTATATCCTACATTAGCACGTAGTTCTGGGGGATGAAATCGTAGTAACGTACCCATCTCGGAGCTAAATACTACTCCCAATCTCATGCTCAAAATCTCAAGAAAAATCCACTTTGAAATTACCTCATGGTTTATAATGAAACCTACTGTAAAATCTATAATCTCAATAAGCAAAGTGGATTTCAATCTATTGTGACCAGAAGGTCAAATCTTTCTCAATAATCTCAAAATAATCTATTCATGGGGTGCTTATAGCACAAAAATTCTCAAAATCACATTTTGAAATAGGGATTAGTGGCCCATATACCAACCTCATAGTAAAACATTTTGAAATTCATGTTTAATAACATAAACATTTATAATTCATCATGAAATCTGGAAATTTTAGCAATGTGCATAAAAATATATTCATACTCATATAATTCAATTTCTAACACATTGAAAATCTCATAATCTCATATATAGCAATATGGGGTATAAACCCAACTTCAAATTCATTGGAAAACGTATAAAATCATGTATCCTTGTAAATAAAAAAAAGTTTTTGGGCACAAGAACAAAAGGATTGTCCTTGTTGAAACCCCACATACCTTAGATGATGAACTAGATGCACAAACTTGCTTTTTGAGACTCTATTCACACTCTTCATTGAAGATTCTTAAAGATCTTGGTCTAGGGATCTTAAATCTTGAATCAATTTGTAGAAAGGAGGGTGGAATCTTGAGTTTCTTGGAGATGAATGTTGAAGCCTAGGGTTTTGGATGAGAGTAATTTTGATGAAACTTAGCATATAATGCTTCTAAAAGGCTTTAATCTAATGTTTGAATGGATTTTGGGTTGGAGAAAAATCCAAAATACCCCATTTAACGTTTGAACGAAACTGAAAAAATGAACTGGGGCCCCAATATTTGGCCTTGGCGTGATGCGCCACAATCGTACCAAGCCACTGGAAAATGCCAACTGGAAACTAGGCAGACTCTGCAATGCGGGGTCTTCGAGGTGCCCCTTTGGGAATGCCATTTTGGCATATGGCGCGAGGCACCGTTATCGCACTGGACCTCTAGAAATTGACCACCGGGAAATTGGCCCTCTCCACAATGTACAAATATCAAGGAGGGCCAATAGAAAATGACAATTAGGAATTAACACTACTCTGCGATGCGCTAAGGGTCCAAATGATGATGTTCTACGACTGGAACTTAAAATATCCATGAATTCTTAGCCGTTTATCGAATTTAGGCGAATCTTATATCGTTGGAAAGATTATTCAATTTTATACGTTATGGAAAGTTCAAATCTAAAGGATTCAACTTATATTAAACATTATTTATTCTAAAATCTAATCCTTAAAATTTTTTGGGATGAGTTTAAGCTAGGAAAATCACGGGGTATTATAATATCTCCTCCTTGGGAACATTCATCCTCGAATGTGGCTAGTTAAGCTAAAATTTCTAAGGAATCTGAGAGCATAAGATAGCATGCACATCTGAAATGAACTGAACATCTAAATCTAAATCATTTTGAGCTTCTGAGAAATCTGAGAGTGCATGAACTTACATGAGGACATCTATATTGCTGAATATCTGATTAGAAAAGGACTGAATATAGGAAGAGTATTACCTTCGGCGAAATTTGATGTTGCGAATAAGAGGTGAGGGTACTTGGCTCGCATGTCTGCTTCTGCTTCCCAAGTGACACCCTCAATGGACTAATTCCGCCAAAGAACTTTGACCAAGGGAACTTCTTCGTTTCTTAGTCTACCGATCTGATGATCTAAAATCTCAACTGGAATCTCTTCGTAAGAAAGACTTTTTTGAATATCTGAGCTTTCTAAAAGAGCTACAACGGTGGAGTCACCGATACTCTTCTTAAGCATAGAGACGTGGAATACAGGAAGAACTGCTGACACGTCTGCGGGCAACTCAATCTCATAAGCTACTTTCCCAACATGACTCAGAATTCTATAAGGGTAAACATAGCGGGGACTAATATTCTACTTCTTGCCAAATCTTTTCACCCCTTTCATGGATGAAATCTTCAGATATAAAAAATCACCCACTTTATACTGGAGGTCCCTTCTTCTCACATCTGCGGAGGATTTTTGACTATTCTGGGTTGTTTTAAATTTTTCTCTAATTAGCTTAACTTTCTCCATAGTTTCAAACACTGAATCAGGCCCAAGCAAAGCACCCTTACCCACTTTAAACCAACCTATGGGTGATCTACATCTCCTACCATAAAGGGCCTCAAACGGAGCCATTTGGATGCTAGCATGATAACTATTATTATATGCAAACTCAAACAATGGCAAATGCTCATCCCAACTACCTTTGAAATCAAGACCACATGCCCTCAGCATATTTTCTAAAGTTTGAATGGTCCACTCTACCTGACCATCTGTCTAAGGATGAAAAGCTGAAATAAGATGGACTTAGGTTCCCAGTCTCTTCTAAAAAGCTCTACAAAACTAGGAAGTAAACTGAGTACCTCTATCTGAGATGATAGACAAGGAAACTCCATGCAATCTGACTAACTATTAGATATACAACTTAGCATAATCTTTAGCTGTATAGGATGTGTGAACTGGCAAGAAATACATAGAGTTAGTCAATCTGTCTACAATAAACCAAATCGAATCATGATGATGACACGATTGGGGTAAACCAATCACAAAATCCATATTCACCTCTTCCCACTTCCAAGTTGGGATATTAAACTCTTGCAATATACCACCAGGTCTTTGGTGCTCTACCTTAAACTGTTGACAAGTTGTATATTTAGGTACGAACTCCGCTACATCTCTTTTCATACCATTCCACCAATAGATCTCCCGTAAGTCGCGGTACATCTTGGTAGCACCTGGATGAATAGAATAACGTGCACCATGTGCTTCTACCATAATTCTCTGCCTCAAATAATCAACACAAGACACACAATCTACTTTGGTATCTTAACACACCATCACCCCCTTGGAAGAAAACTTCTACTTTTTGGTCTTTAACTGACTCCTTCAGTTCGACCAAGCTAGAATCCATATCTCGATTTTCCTTCACTTCCGAAACGAGGGAAGATTTGGAACTACTCTGAACCCAAGCATTACCTTCAGCTGAATCAACCAAACTAACACCTAATCTAGCCAAACAATTAACTTTTCGAGCTAATTCTTTCTTATCTTTCTCCACATGAGTAACACTGCCCATTGGCAATCTAATTAGGGCATTTGCCACTACATTGGCCTTGGCGAGATGATACAATACACTCATATCACAATCCTTCAACAAATCTGACCATCTTCTCTGATGAAGATTCATCTCTTTCTGAGTAAACTTATACTGCAAGCTTTTGTGATTCATGAACACATCAATATGCACCCCATACAAATAATGTCTCCATATCTTCAAAGCAAACACCACAACAGCTAATTTACGATCATGGGTTAGATAGTTCTTTTTATGAGGTTTAAGATATCTAGAGGAATAGGCTATGACCTAACCTCTTTGTATTAACACACAACCCAAACCAACTCTGGAGGCATCACAATAAAAAACAAAACCATCTATATCATCAGGTAATGCTAACACCGGGGCTGAAGTGAGTCGAGTCTTCAACTCCTGAAAACTCTTCTCTCAGGAATTCGACCATTGGAACTTAACTTTTTTTTGGGTCAATATAGACATAGGAGATGCAATAGATGAGAAACCTTCAATAAAATAGCGGTAATAGCCAGCTAGACCCATGAAACTCCTAATATCTGATGAAGAGATAGGTCTAGGCCAATTTCTTACAACTTCTATCTTTTGGGGATCAACTCTAATGCTATCGGTGGAAATAATATGACCGAGAAAGGCTACTGATCTTAGACAAAATTCTCAGTTGCTGAATTTGGAAGATAATTGGTGATCTCTAAGAGTTTTCAAGACAATTAAAAGATGGTCTGCATGGTCATCCTTACTATGGGAGTATACGAGGATATCTTCAATGAACACTATGACAAACATATCTAGATAATGCTTGAAAACTTGATTCATGAGGTCCATGAAAGCTGCTGGAGCATTGGTTTTTCTAAAAGACATGACTAAAAACTCACAATGACCATAGTGGGTTCTAAAGGCTGTCTTCAAAATAACACATTCCCTAAATTTAAGCTGGTGATAGCCGAATCTAATGTCTATCTTTGAGAAATAACTTGCACCTTGTAATTGATCAAACAGGTCATCAATTCTAGGAAGAGGATTTTTGTTCTTAATTATGACCTTATTTAGCTGACAATAGTCAATGCACACCCGCAAAGAGCCATCTTTCTTTTGCACGAATAGGACGGGAGTGCCCCATGGAGAAACACTAGGCTTTATGAAACCTTTATCTAAAAGTTCTTTGAGTTTCTCCTTCAACTCCTTAAGCTCTGTGGGAGCCATACGATAAGGAGGGATAGAGATAGGCTGAGTATCTGGAAGAAGATCAATACCAAATTCTATCTCTCTATTGGAAGGTATCCCTGAGAGATCTTCTGGGAAAATATTAGAAAACTCATTAACTATATCAACTGACTGAACAGTTGGAGTCTTAGACTTAGTGTCTTTAACTCAAATTAAATGATAAATGCAATCTTTGGATGTCAACTTTCTCGCCTTAAGATAAGATATGAAATGACTCTTGGGAGACACTGAATTACTGCACCACTCAAAGATTGGTTCATCTGGAAACTAAAACTTCACCACTCGTGTGCGATAATCTATAGAAGCATAATAGGAATGAAGCCAATCCATACTAAGAATAAGATCAAAGTCAACCATATCTAACTCTATCAAGTCTACTATTATGACTTTGTAAAGGACAGTGGTAAGACACTTTTTATAAATTTGTTTAGCAACAACTGACTCACCTAATGGGGTAGATACCAAGAAAGGATCAGGAATATTTTCAGAATGTATCTCCAAATTCACAGCAACTAACAGGGTGACATAAGAAAAACTTGACCTGAGGTCTAACAACACATACATATTTAAATAAAAGACATAAAGCATACCAGTAACAATATCAGGTGAATCTTTCTACTCCTGGCATGAGGGTAAAGCATAAAATTGGTTCTGGCACTGACCGCCATTAGTACTAGATGATGTATCCTGAGGAGGAGCTGGGCTGCCTAAAGGAGCTGGTGCACTGTTAGCCTGAGTCTGGGAATGAACATCTTTATTTATCTATCTAGTATGTGCTAAATATCTAATATCATGACCCTTCTAGCCACAACTATAACAACTTTTTTGACCCCACAAACATTTACCTCCATGATTCTTACCACACTTAATATATGGGGTACGATTGGGCTTCCCACTCTTACTATTCTGAGATCTGGATATAGAAGACTTACCCCAATGTTCCTGCATATTTTATGGGTGCAGGGGCGCTAGATGAAGAAGGTGCAAGCATAGATTAGCGATTCTAAAACTGCGAATGATTTCCTCCTCCAGTCCTATTCTGACCATGATCAAACTGCCCTGTCCTAGCCCTCTTATTTACTCTATCTCTTTCTTTCATCATTTTTGCATTAATCTACTGAGCATACTTCATCAATCTAGGAAGGTCCATGTATTTATTGAGCATAGAAGTCCTACACTCCTTAACCACCAACCCGGACACACTAGTCACAAACTTACTTATGCTTGACCTAGGGTCAGCCATCTAATCAGGTACATACTTAGACAATTGGTTGAACTTGAGGCAATAATCCTTCACTGTCATGGAGCCCTGCCTCAGGTTCATGAACTCTTCTATCTTAGCTTCCCTTATCTCAAGTGGGAAAAATTTGTCTAGGAACACATCCTAAAACATCTGCAAAGTCATAGGAGATGCATTCTCCCCTCTACTCTTCATCCACATCACCACCCAATCATAAGAAATATCCTTCAGCCTATAGGATGCTAATTCTATGCTTTTATCTTCAGGAACATGCATAATTCGGGTGATCTTGTTCATCTCATCAAGATACTGCTGTGGGTCCTCACCTACTTTTGACCCAAAGAATTCCGGTGGGTTGATTCTCAAAAGTGTCGAATTCTGGCTGCAGATAAATCCCCATCATGCTGAGGTTGGACTGCAGCCTAATGATTACCTTGAACATTAGCTGTCACAGCTTGGGCTAGCACCTCAAAAGCTGCTCAAAACTCTGCATGTGATACATTCTCATTCAAAGGATCTACGAGCTCAGGTGGTTGGTTATTATTTCTTTGGGAATTAGCTCTACAAGGAGGAATACTCTATCATAAAAGAGCATAAGTTAATAGCAGATAGAGAAAACTATAAGCACGATGGATTATAAAAGAAAAAGAGGATTTTTCTAAAATGCTCCATAGCCTTTTACTTATACATGTGGCACACCTCACACTGATGATCAAGACTCTCTGTAACGCATCTTGTTTGACTCCTTAGGACTTTCTAAACCTTAGGCTTTGATACCATGTTTGTAACACCCCAAAATCTAGTTCTCGGGATTCCACATGGTGCTCCAAACTATAAGTAGTCCTTAGCTAACCCTGGTTACCTTCTAACATATCTGAATCTTAACATAGGGAAATATAAGTATAAATCATGATGAAATGCATAAAAATATCTGAATATATCTAAAATTACTAATCACATCAATCTGATTAAACAAATGCTGAAAATATGAATACTGACTAAAAGGTCTAAATCTGAATCTAACCGCCCAATAAACTTCTACTATCTGAATCTAGAGAGTCACTGGGACAGGCCCCAACTAATGCAACTACCTAAAATGAGTAAAGACATATCTACTAGTAACTTGTAAATCTGAATAACTAAGCCATCAAAACTATGAGGACTCACCAACTGCAGGAATGTAGATAAGATGATCAAAAATCAATCACGCTGCTGAGACTGAGCACTTGTACCTACATTATGAGACAATGTAGCATATAGACATATATTTGGATTAGTACTTTGATGATATACTGAGTTAATGGGGGTGTATGCAATAAATAAATAATATCATCATAGTTTATAAATCATGCATGCTAAACGTAAATAACTCACATAGCTCGAGTAAATATGAAATACTAAAATTTGAAATCATAAATAGTAATGCATATATTTTGAATCTTGTGAGTCATTACACTTATTTCTAAAAATCTGTATTCTCTTTTTGTTCTCAAATCATGTAAGTTAGATAAAATCTGAAGCTCATTCTGCGTAGTAAATACTTTATCTCAAAAGCTGTTTTAAGAGTGGGGGGCATCTATTTAGGAGGTTCTTCTAACTGACATGTACACCATGTGAGCATCCATGGTGTACCATGACTAGACCTTGTAAGATTAGGCCTGTTCTACCTTTGCCATCGGAATAGAACAATCTGATCTCAGTGATCATAATCTCAGTCATCCATGTAGAAGTAGGAATAATCTAAATCCTACGTTGGCACGTAATTCTGGGGTATGAAACCATAGTAACGTACCCATATTGGTGCTAAATACTACTCCCAATCTCATGCTCAAAATCTCAAGAAAAATCCACTTTAAAATTACCTCATGGTTTATAATGAAACCAATTGTAAAATCTATAATCTCAATTAGCAAAGTGGATTTCAATCTATTGTGATCAAAAGGTCAAATATTTCTCAATAATATCAACATAATATATTCATGGGGTTCTTATAGCAAAAAAAATCCTCAAAATCACATTTTGAAATAGGGCTTAATGATCCATATATCAATCTCATAATAAAACATCTCGGATCTCATGTTTGATAACATAAATTTTATAATTCATTATAAAATCTACAAATTTCAGTAATGTGCATAAAAATATATTCATACTCATATAATTCAACTTCTAAAGCATTGAAAATGTCATAATCTCATGAATTGCAATATGGGGTATAAACCCAACTTCAAATTCATAGGAAAACGTATAAAATCATGTATCTTTGTAAATAAAAATAAGTTTTTGGGCACAAGGATGAAAGAATTATCCTTTTTGAAACCCCACATACCTTAGATGATGAACTAGATGCAAAAGTTTGCTTTTTTAGACTCTATTCACACTCTTGAATGAAGATTCTTAAAGATCTTGGTCTAGGGATCTTAAATCTTGAATCAATTTGTAGAAAGGAGGGTGGAATCTTGAGTTTCTTGGAGATGAATGTTGAACCTTAGGGCTTTTGTATGAGAGTAATTTTGATGAAACTTAGCATATAATTCTTCTAAAAGGCTTTAATCTAATGTTTGGATGGATTGGGGGTTGGGGAAAAGTCCTAAATACCCCCCTTTAACTTCTGAATGAAACTGAAAAAATGAACTGGGGCCTTGATTTTTGGCCTTGGCGTAATGTCCCACAATCGCGCCAAGCAACTGGAAAATGCCAACTGGAAATTGGGCAAACTACGTGATGCGAGGTCATCGCGGTGCCCCTTTGAAATGTCATTTTGGCACATGGCGTGATGCGCCGTTATCGTGCTGGACCTCTGGAAATTGACCAACGGGAAATTGGCCCTCTCCGTAATGTGCCAATATTTTGTAGGGCCACTGGAAAATGACTATTAGGAATTAACACTACTCCGCGATGTGCTAAGGGTCCAAATGATGGTGTTCTACGACTGGAACTTAAAATATCCATAACTTCTTATTCGGTTGTCGGATTTAGGTGAATCTTATATCATTGGAAAGCTTATTCAATTTCCTACGTCATGAAAAGTTTAAATTTACAGGATTCCACTTATATTAAACATCATTTATTCTAATAGCTAATCCTTGACATTTTTCGGGATGAGTTTAAGCTTGGGAAATCGCGGGGTTTTACATATGCCAAACTTGCCGACATACCATGCTATCTCAATTGCTAAATAACATATAAGCTCGTATTGACAAAACATGATTTTGGGCTAGGAGTTATATAAACTCAAGCCTTCTTTGGGTGACTAACTAACTCTCTTTAATCCTAATTTTGGTCCTGTAAAATCATGCTTTATGATTTTAAAGCATTTGTTTCTTTCATGTTAAGGGCATCTCATGATAGGTATCGTGATACCTAGGTTTGCAAGTCATATCATGTCATGTCATAATCATAGCTCCCTTTTGTCTAAAAATTATATAGATGACCACCCCAAAAGATTCAAACATTTCAGAAGATAGTTCTTAGTTCAAAACACATGCAAAATACTCCCTTTTTAACATTTTATCATGTGGTGTCCAATTCTTTTATAAAACACATGCATTTCTTTCAATTAACAGAGTAAACACTTATAAACAAAGAAAGTACCCTCTCATCATGTCATAAATGATGTCTCCCATAATGAAAATAAAGAATTTACTGTCAAACTTATACTTCATGCATTTGAATAACCCACAACACTTTTAAACAGTAGATTTCATAACAAGAGAGGGAATCTCGTAAAATCGCACTCTCATACAACTTGTCAAAATTCATAACATTCATATATGTGAAAACAACTCAAATTTGAGTAGCAACCTCATAAGTTATTCAAAATTTTATCACAAAACATATTCACAATCAATGCTCTCCAACCATGTCAAAATCCATCTCATGTCCGAAAGATGTTATTTTGAAAAACTTGTTCGAAATATAAGTTTATGCCCATGGAGTTTAGGATAGTGCCACATACCTTTTGGGTGAACAGGAATTCAAACAACTTGAAATCTAATCTTGAAAGTGTGAGCCTTAGAAAAAACCCTAGTTTTTCTTATTCTTGAGAGTGGAGAGGATCATGAGTGTTTAAAATTGATTAGAGATGGATAATAACACTTTTTGGATGATTTAATACATGGGGGTGGGGTTTGAGGTAAGGAAAATACCAAAATACCTCTTTAAAAATATTATATCAGTACAAAAAGGCTCTTACTAACGGTTTGGGTGACGGACCATCACTCTCATGTCTGACCATCACCCCAATCATCACAAAATGACCCATTTTTGGTCCTACTACTTAAGGGTAATGGTTTGTTGCGACGGTCCGTCACCCTGTCCATCGCGCCTTGGCAGACAAACACTTTTTGGTAAAATGGGCGTAACTTTTTACTACGACATCGGATTAAGCCAAAACCGGTGGCGTTGGAAACAAGACTCGAAGAACTTTTATTTGGTATGTAGTAGTATATCTAACTCTTCATATTGTAGGAGTAATAGTTGATGGAAGTTGACCCAAATAGGAGCATCCGCTAAAACTTTAGTGATAAAATGTCCTCAATTCATCTTTTAGTTAGGGGGACCTTTGTGACCTCAATTCATGTAAAAAAGGTTCCCACACCCTATAATTGGTCAACATACTTATATTTACATGAGTCATTGAATTTGGGGCCTTTATGCATGGGAATTACGGGGTAAGTTCTACTGCGAAAATATGGGTTATTACAGACAACTTATATATGATACATTGAGCTTATTCTAATGAAATAAATAGACTACATTAATAGATCATATTTATTAATCACAATTCTGAATTCATGTATCTATATAATATTATATATATAAAATCATAAAATTTTTCAATGATTGCAAATAAATAAATCACTTTTAGTGATAACCATTTATTAATATAAATTCTTAATTTATACAATATTGTATATTTAGAGGAGATAATAATTCTCGCAAAGTACTATTGTTAGAGTTTGTGACTTAAATATCATTGATCCGGCTCGAACAGATTGCGGTGCGATTCATGTTGGTAAAATTGTAATTGTGTAATTTTTTGGGGGTCTGTGGTGGTAGTGGAGGGATCGTGGCGATCCTATTGGGGGTGCGAGGGCGAAGCCCCCGCAATATGGACCTGTATGTTTTTGAACTTAGGATTTCCTTGTACGCACGTATTATATAAGTCCGATTTAGAGGGTTCGTTTTCTAATGGTTTTTTGATGTGTTATTGACACTTTGACTCCTCCTTGTATTCCTCTCCGATATAGTGATTTTTATCCCCCTCTGCTCGTGATTTTTGTTTCCATGTAAAATCTGTGTGTTCTTCTTGTTTTATTTTGTTTATTGTATTGCCTATTCCTGTTTGATTTCATAACAACTATCTCACACACTCATGTATATGATTTTATATATGTGAGAAACTAACATATAATGAAAACAATGTTACAAATAAAGAAAGTTTTTGACCACATAATACAAAATTTTCTTTAAATTGATGTTGGTCCACATGCTTCCAAGAATCACAAATCATTATTTTCGTTAATGTATATAAGCCAAAGAATTTCTCTAACTTACAGTTGATTTTCCTTTTACAGAAAACAACAATTCTGCTTTTCTTTATTAATATTCTTGCTACCTCTCTTGAAACAAATTAAGAGAAATAAAAAATAAATAATAAAGAACCTAGTAGTCAATTGCAGGAAATGACTAACATCAAACAAGAATTTTGGCCAATGTTATGAGCACTTTTACATTAGGCCAAACACATCGACAATTTCTTTAACTTGACACCATCTTTCACTTTGGCACCTCAAGTAGACGTTGTTCACTTTAGGCACCTCAAGTAGCATACATGTATGTTGTTTTGATATTTTTTTTGTACAATCCGCAAAAATATATCATATACACTATTACACGCACTATGACGTATAAAGTGACAAATGTAATATGTAAAGTGGCAAATAATGATAGAACATTTGCCATTTTTATCTACATAATTTTTAAATAATTAATTTAAATAAAAAAATAATCAAACCCCTCCATCCCCCCCCCCCCCAACCCCCATCTTCTCCAAAAACCTCAGCCCCCCACCGCCCACCCACCTAACCAAATCATCTTCTCCAAACACCCCTGCCCCCAACCAACCAACCAACCAAATCACCTTCTCCAAACACCCCAATGCCCCCACCCCCACCCCACCAACAAACCATCTTCTCCAAAACACCCCAGTGCCCTCACCCCCAAATCATCTTCTCCAAAATACCCCAACCCTCCCTCCTCCTTAATTTTTATACACCATTAATAATATATTTTTTTTCAAGCAAATAATAATGTCAAGTATTAATGATTGACGAAAATGGTGGAATAACTTTTTGAAAAAATAAGCTTAAGATTTAAGAAAATGGTGGAAATTTTTTCTTGATTTTCTTTTTTTTTCCTGTTAATTCAATCAAAGAAGAGGAAATCATTTTAAGAAATAAACCCGTTTTAAGAAACAAGAATGGTTAAAATCAAATAGAAGGAACAATCAACCATTCTTATTTCTTGATTTCTTGTTTTTTCAAAGAAGGAAATTCTTGATTTAACCATTCTTGTTTTTTTGATTTCTTGTATCTTAAAGAAAGAAAATTATTGATTTTTGTTAAAATCAACCATTCTTACTTCTTAAAATCAAGCAAATAGCGAATTAACGTTGTTTCTTAATTTTTATTTTTTTCCTGTTAATTCGATCCTATATTTGTTATACGTTGATTTTAATTGGTTAATTTGTACAGGTAAATGTTTCTCATAAATCTCCCGTGTCCATAATTTTCACCATTAAATAAGATTAAGATTGATACAAATGGTGTATAAAAATGAGAAAGAAAATATAAATTAATGGAGATGGATTAATATACTGTTTGTGGGCCAATTTGCAAGCCACATAAGCTGAAAAAGGGCATTTACGCGCGTTTGGGTAACTTAAATACACGAGCCATGTCAACTTTGCAAAAGGTGTCAAAATGACACACCCGTACACTGGTTGAGATGCCTAAAGTGATCAACATCCACTTGAGGTACCGAAGTGAAAGGTCGTGCCAAGTTGAGGGGCCTGTCAATGTGTTTGGCCTTTACATTATGCTGCCGCTACCACTTCGAAATCTCAACTTAACTCATTTGTCATAATGCTAAATAATTTAAGAATTGAGTTAAATTTCAAGATTTGGACAGTACCGTATACATTAGCACAATCGGTGCCTCCTAGCAAAATATACACATATGTCTAGATTATTTATAAAGCTGTAAGTTAGGTTCGTGATGTCAATTGTTGAAAAATCAAGTATACACGGCAAAATCAAATAGACAGAATCACTTCCATCTATTATAGACAATCAACATAAACATATAGTTCACGCAAAAGATGCTTAAAAGTAGTAAAGAATATCTCTTGAAGCGTGAGCAGGTATATTGAAGCGAATCCATATTTGAATCTGTTGTCTTCATAGTGATCCCAAATTTACAGCCGAACGCCCTCAATACTTGGGTGGACAAGTACTGATTATAATACACAATTTCTATTTATAAGGAATCACTATTTATAAATACTCTCACAGTCCAAGAAAGAAAGAAAAACACACGTATGTTTCTACTTGAACAAGGAAACACAATGACTTCTTTTTTTCCAATAGAAAATAGATTATGAGTTGTAGTTTAATATGGCACAGCAGGGACCACAAAATTAATTATCGAGGCTTCCTATTATGGAAATAATTCAAAATACTAAGATGAATTATTCTTACCATAATAAATTATAAGTTATTTCATTAAAAGTTAGTAATTGCACTCCTCTATTTTTATTTTGAAATTGCCTCATTAAACACTTATTTAATTTTTCATGTTAAGATTACAGATACTAATCAATGAAATAAATTACAAACAAATTTAATATAATAATTAATTTCATTTAGAGCGATGCTTAACTTATTTTATATGTCGGATTCATAAATCCACCGATCGAGTTTATACATGAAAACTTATAAGCTTCTCATAAAAGGTGCATCATCAGTCTCTATACAGAGACACGAATTCCACCGACTAACTTATTATTACAAAATCTCACCTTTTAATAAATCAAAATGACAAATAATATATACAGATCATAATAATTATATCAAGATTGAGAATGTAAGTACATTTAATAGTTTAGAGAATATTTTTTTTCAGTCAGTCTAAAAAAACTATCTCTACTCAATCCTGTTCAATACATATAAAATGCACTAGCACAAGAAGTTAGAAGTATGCCATTCTTGTAATCAATATAAATTATATTTAATCTCGTGCAACAATCATTCTGATGGTTTGTCCAAATTTTCATCTACGATGGTGAACTATAACTTCAACTTATACGAATCGATGATTTAATCTTCAGTGTATAAGCTAAACTCTATACACCAAATCATCTACTATATAAGTTGCGGACACATATATGAAAATGATCTATTTAATGTAACAATCCATTGAATTGAATAAATAAATAAATAAATAAACAACCTTCAATAAATAATACTACATTAAAACTTCATGGTTTATAGTATATCCTCACAAATGATGTTGAGATCTCTTGTCTGGATATCCGCAATTCTTAACTGTAACAAAAATGAATCTCCTTAACATTGTTAGTGTATTATACCACGATTACAATAAATTATAGTTAAAAATAAAAAAATAATATTCTGGTTGAGGTACATATATCTGGCTCTCTTTAAGGAGATTCAAGCCCATTGCGTCATACATCGATCCGACAGTATCACTCTTGTCTTGTCCCCTTTAGGATACAACAACCCAATAACGCCATACAACTCAAACAACTATAGATTAGTTGAAGACTTCAAAGCTCCAATAAAAGAACACATTTGTTCAACAAATATAAATTCTTTTTTGTATAGTGAATATAGTTGAAGACTTAGAATATTTTCTGTCTCAACTCTCTCTCTCGCTAATATAATATTATCTTTTATATAGTGAATATAGTTGAAGATTTAGAATATTTTCTTTATCTCATCTCTCTCTTTCATCATTTTATACTACTAGATACTACAATGCTTTTTCACACTTCACATAATTCTCATACTTACTGCTTCTCATCTACTAAACACAAGGAAGAAAGAGTAGAGAGATATTAAGTGGGTAGATCATGTAGTAGTGGTTACAAGAGTTACAAACATAAAGAGGTAGAGTTATGGATGAATAATGTGTTTAAGATTACAAGAGTTACTAAAAGATCAAAGAACATATTCTATCACAAACTAATGTGAGTAATAACATATAATGACACCAATGAAGATAAACATACACCACAAATAATAAATGGTAAAATTATGCACTTTAATATTAAAGTAATATTAAAATGCATCAACACTAAGAACCATCTCACAAAATAAATTTTATTGTCTTTTCCATTACTATTTTGAATTATATATAAAAATGATCTAAATATGATAAGATCTGAAAATATGGGATTAATTTAGTAATAAGCTTCGGTTAAATAATATCTATACCTATAATATATTAAAAATGTGAATACCTTTAGAAAAGTGATTTGAACTTTTTACCCGTCATTAAAAGACTCTCTTTTAGACAAAACTGTCTTTTTACTATTTTTTAATTTATTATTTAATTATTTTTTATTACATTTACTAGACTTCCTAAAATATATGAGACTCCTAAAATATATGGTAGGAGAATTAATTAATATTTTTCTTTCTATTAAACTTTCTAAAATATGCGAGACTCCTAATATATGGTAGTAGAATTAACTAATATTTTTCTTTCTATTGTTATATTAAAAAAATACTCTTAAAATAGGGCTCTATAAGAAAATTCTTTTATAAATATTGAGATAGTATCTTAAATTTCATCCTTAAGCAAGTAAAGATGGATATTTTGCTAATTTTTTTGCTTCAATGGATGCACATGAAGAAGTTACCAAGTATTGAGGTATCATGGGGGGTTTGGGCTGTAGGTGACAAAAGAGTTTTAAAATGAGGTGTAGGTGACACAAGTCTTAATTATTAGGTGGAGGTGACAATTACTTTATTATGGATTAAGAAAGGTGGGGAAGTTTGAAAATAATCCACAAGTTTTTAAATTTACACTTTGATCCAAATGTTAGCCTATATAACGGAAAAAGAGGGAAAAAAGGCGCCTTTCTCTCTTTTCTCACCCATTGTTATTTTCTCTCTCTTAATAATTTTTGTTGTTCATTGTTTCTGTTGCTTCATTCACCATCTTCTGCTTCATTATCACTATTTTCTACTTCATTATCATATTATCTTCTTCTTGTTGACCATTTGTTGTTGTTGTTACCGCTACTATTGCTATTTGACCAATTTTTTAGGTCAAATTTTATTTCGAACATCACTTTCCACTTTGACATTACTTCATAGGAGACCTTGGTAAGTCAAATTATGATTTTTAGTTAAATTTTTTATCTGGTAAATGCTATAGTGTTGTTGTTTTCCAATAATGGATAGAACCTAATCATGAATCCAACATAAGATCCATCTGTTTAAACAAATAAATCATCTATTGCGATAGATGAGACATCCGTTTCAATGGAAGACTGATATGTTGGATTCATGTTTAAACAGATGGGTCATCTATTACAATATTTGACACATCTGTTGCAACAGATTAGTTATCATGCGACATGATAAATATCTATTTTAACAGATTAGTAACTGTTGCAACAGAACCTGAACACGATTCCAACAGATGTGCTGTCTGTTGCTACAAGGTAAATATCTGTAACAACAGATTACTAACATGTTACAACAGGTAAGTCATCTATCGCAACAAGTTATAATTTAGTACTGTAACATCAATCCCAATAGGTGCTTCATCTATTGCAACAGATATTCAGGAGCGTAACATTAATCCCAACAAGTAAGTAATCTGTTGCGACGGATCACTTACCTGTTGCAACAAATAACACATTTGTTGGAATTTATTCACGGAACTATGAAATCACTATCAACTTTTTTTAACAAGACTTTATTTAGGTACCACTAATGGAGGGATCAATAAAAATAGAGGTGGAATGTCACGGTCAATGGGTCGAGAAGAGCAATCGATATGTATGGCGTTGGAAAGAGGGTAAATGCTAGAGATGATAGCTATGACAGTCCAAAGTGATATTTCATATGATAATTTTGTGAACTTAATCATCAGCTTTTGTGGACTGAATTATCAACCAAAAAAACTTGCCATCGGCTACATGCATAACTACCTTGAAAATCAAAGGGTACTGACTTTCAAAATAATCGATCAAGTTTGGTTGCACGCTTATCTAAGTGATTCAATCAGGCCGTTGTTAAGGGTGTACATGGTTGAAAAGACGAGAGAGAATGAGAACCAGAACATAGAAGAAGAAGAAAAAGAAGACTTCTTTGATGATAGGTTGGATGATCTAGACATGAATATTCCAGATGATGATCAAACACCTACGTCCGTTGATGTGACCAATACGATGTGCAGTTCTTCTCAATCAACACAGTCTGGAAATCTTCAAGACGATGGGACCGAGTTTTTTATTGGAATGTCTTTCAAGGACAAGAATGAACTATCTAACACTTTGTTTATTTCTTGCTTGAAAAAAGATTTCAAGATAAAGAAGGTGATTAATTTGAGTAGTGTCTTTTGCTTCAAATGTGCTAATACAAATTGCAAGTGGTGGTTGAGAGCGGTGACATATGCAAGTTCTGATAGATTTGTCATTCATAAATATGAAAAGCATCACACATGTGGTTCATAGCACATCTCGGGCCAAAATCTTCATGCCACGGCAAAGGTCCTCGGTGAATATTTTTGAAGTAGTTTCCCTGATGGCAAAGGGCTTTCAACATGGGTTATGGCCAATCAACTCCTTATGGATTTGAGTATCCTGGTCAGTTATTGAAAGGTGTATATGACCATGGAGATTTCCAAGAACCTGGTTAGGGGGACACTCGAGCATGGGTATGAAGTCCTGGATGCTTACCATTACATGATTGAGTCCACAAATCTCGGAAGTAAGACAACATTACATCTGGATGAAAACGGAAGGTTCAAGTTATTTTTTATATCCTATGGTTCTTGGATTCAAGGTTTTTGACATTTGAGAAAAGGCATAGCCATCGATGGTACCTTCTTGAGGAGAAGGTATAATGGAGTTCTGCTAGCGGCGGTGGCGTGGGATGCGAAAAATCACATCTTTCCTGTTGCTTTTTGTGTAGCGGACAAGAAATATGATAAATCTTATGAAAGTTTTTTTGAACAACTGCGACGCAGCGTCAAAGATACCAAAGAGTTGTATTTTGTATCGGATAGGCATCCAAGTATTCCAAAGATGGGTTCACTTTTTTCACTTCAGCTTACTTTGGTTGTTGTATCAGGCATCTTGGAGAGAACATTCGAAACTACTATCACAATGAAAGGGTCGTTACCCATTTTTATAGAGCAGCTAAAGCATATAGTAGCAAATAGTTTTTAGACCATTTTAATCAAATAACGGATATGAATCCCAAGGTAGCAGAATTTCTCGGACATATTGATTTTGAGAGATGGAGTCGGGCATTCTGTCAGCAAATAGGTACATTCTTATGAATTTAATGTCTTATTTGATTTACAAGTTTAGTATGATGTCGTACTAAGTGACTCTTTTCAATAGGTATAATATTATGACATCAAACATATCTAAATCGGTGAATTCATTGTTTGGCAATGAAAGAGAATTTTCCATCAAGGCTAAGTTTGAAAAAATAAGTGAGAAGTATAGCGATTTTTTTAATGAAAGGCGTGTGCAGTTCAAGTGCCCAGAAAAAAGAACCCAATTTGTTCTCGAAATAAAAAAAATATCAATGAACATCAGTTTGGGGAATAGGTTATTCTCTCATAAAATAGCAGAATACAAATTCCGTATCACCAGTCATGTTGATGCTGCCACGGTCGATCTTCAAATAAGCTCTTGTACGTGTAGAGTTTTTGACTTGGAAAAAATACCTTGTCCACATGCTATGACAGTTCTTTGAGCTTAATATGGTTATAAATATGGACCTAGAGTTTATGAGAACTCCTCTCAATATTATTTGGTGGAAAAATATGAAATGATATATAGTGGGCATATTACTCCGGTGCCTCCAGAAGAATTTTGGGTTGTTCTAGTAGAGCTTATGGGGAGATTAGTAATTCCTCCATATATTGACCCAAGCACTATCAAATCGGAAAGAAATCCATATAAGAGGAGGCATGGAGTTGGAGAATCATTTTCATCAAGAAGAAACAAGTTCTCCATATGTAAGTGCGCTGGCCACAAAAGAACTATATGCCCGAATCGTAATCCACCATGATCATTGTAATTGCAGAAACTTATGTTGTTGTTTGTTTGTTTTTTGTGGACTTTTATATATTTAACTCATTTTTGTGAACCTAATGTTATCATTTATTATACATAAAATATCTTTTTTTAATAACTTGTGCATCAATAAAAAGAGGCAAAACATAAACTAATTAATACAGCAGACCACAATTATTCTCAACAGTTGCACAAATAACTGGAATATTTTCCTTCAACAGATGATAAATCTGTAGAAACAGATGGATAATCTGTTGATAGAAACCCAACAGATGACCAATCTGTTATAACAAATGGTCCATCTGTTGAAAGAACTCAAAATCCAAAATTGCTAGTGCTACTGGATTCAACATAGCTCCTTGGCTCCAACCATCGACATGTTAATATGTATGTATGTTTAGATTAGAAGAAATAGATAGAATGAAAATTGAATAAGAATTAAAATGCCAAAGTCTAACTAAAAGTAAAATTTTTATTAAACGAAAAATAAAATACATTAGGTATAGATCCTATATAGAAAAATTAAAATACATACGCTAAAAGAAAAAATAAATTCTAATTATTATTATCATCATCATCATCATTAATGACAACTAACCAATCAACTCACAGCAACAGGGACCTCATCAGCCTCTGCATCTCTCTGAACATCATTGCTCTCACATCGAACAACTCCCTCTGCAGGTCAATAACTTGACTCTGAAGTTCCCACACTGTGTCAAGTAGAATAGAAATGTTCAAAAAAGGATCTACCATATCTAGAACATGCGTGAATTGACAAATATAAAGAAAAAAGTCTAAAATGTAATATAACATACACGACCAACTGGTAAATTTACTCCAGAAAAAATTTACCTCAATGAGAAATGAATATGCTCTTTGAAGAGAAGGGGTTGAAGATGTCACACAAAAATAAAAAATGCAAGAAATAAATAAAGTTGAGTTGAATGAAGATTAAGGAGGGACCTATTTATAGAGGATTGAATCTGGACGTGTCAGGCCAAAAGATAGGACTGTTCAGCTCCACTGTATTAATTATATTCAAACTGGTGGCATTTTGTTTTCTATGAAAAGTTGTGACTCTGTCATTTACATTAATTACTTCTCACCTTTTTATAATGGTTTGAGACTTGATAACAACCGTTATTATTGAGCTGTTGCGACAGATCGTCTGTTGCAACAGATCGTCCATCTGTCGCAACAGATTTAACATCTGTTGCGATAGATGGATTGAATGTGCAACAGATGGTCTGTCAAAATAGATTTACCATCTGTTGCATTATATGGTTTGTATATGCAACAGATAAGATATCTGATGCAACATATGTATTATCTGTTGTGATAGATGGACAGTGTATTGGAGAAGATGTTTTGATATCTTCTAACAGCTGATTCATCAGTTTCAACAGATGGAGTATTCGATTTATTAGCTATTTTGAATGTGTTAGATAAAAAGTCACAACCCTTCACCTCTTTTTAATAGTCCCTCTATTTCGTATTTGTTGGGCCCTATGGGCTTGGCACACCAATTAATAAAAAAATAAATTAGGTGATTATTTTATCAAATTGTCCTTATTAATTATTCTTTGAAAATATAAATGTTAATATTATACTTTATGTAGTCATTTAATAATAGGGTAATCTTGGAAGAATATAATAAAATTCTCTTGATTTTATAAATAGGACAACTAAATTGAAACAAACATTTTTACCAAGAAGTAATCACATGAGTGCAGATGAATAAAAAAACATAGTCTGGTCTGTCGCAACAGATTTACCATCTGTTGCAACGTATGGATTATCTGTTGCGACAGATGGACTATATGTTGGAGGAGATGTTTTAATTTCTTCCAACAGCTGATTCGTCAGTTGCAACAGATGGAGATTTTAATTCATCACTTGTTTTGAATGTGTTAAGATAAAAAGTTACGAATCTTCACACCTATTTTTTAATAGTCATCACATACGTGCAGATGAATAAACAACACTGTCTAATATGTCCTGATGAGGTAGGAAGAATAAGGTGCATAAAATGGATCCCATTTTCATGAGTACGAGTTATGTATATATTGATCAGGCTACCGTGACAGACACATATGATTTTATGAATTTAATTTTTTACTGATTAGACAATGATCCTTCAAATAAGATCCTGCATTGTACAGTTTAGTTTAATAGGTATGATCTGATAAGGCCAAAAGATTCCAAGACGGTGGTGTTGATACCTCGTAACAATTTAATTTTTGTGTCAAATTTGGGGAAGAGTTTAAGTTTTTGGCAGCAGTGTAAATATCCAATGGTGATTGAACTGGTTTTAATGGTGCAATGAACTTCTTGAAAGGCCTACAAAGGATCGCAATGCAACAAACAACGATGGAGCCAATAAACATTCCCCTAGTCCAAATTTATATGGATGTATTGCTATAGGAGACTTTTATACAGCATAAGGTGCTCTGGAGAATACCTGTACGCGAAGGGGGAGGTGGAGAAAGCCATATATCATCTTAGACCTTGATATATGGCCAATGAAATTGACATGAAAAACCTAAAATCATACTTTTATACACCAATGAAATTGACATGATCCCATATTTTTAATGCAGGAGTAGTTGGTTCAGGTTTCAATTCAGATCGACAATCTTACCACCTTCCGTGCTCGTGAAGCTGCTTCCTTAGAGTTCTGGTCCTGCACTTTGTGAGAGTCTTCATTCAGGCCACGCTTGCTAGTTGCATTCTCGAGCAAAGTGTCTGGCTCCAGTCCTGTTGACCATGCTTCTTTTTATTCAACGACTGATGAATTTTCATTTTTGGATACACTTTCATATTCTCACCTCAAACAGTTTTTTCATTTTTCATGTCAATTTTATCAGCCAATTTTGCTACACTTTTCTTCCCATCCTGTGTTTTTACTTAAACAAGGACTGGGATGATAAATGGTCTTCTCAACCTTCCCCTTCCCACACAGGTTTTCTCCCAAACACCTTCTATTGTATAATAGTCTCCTCCAACAACCCATCCATATAAATTTGGACCAAGGGAATTTCTATTGGTTCCATCATTGTTTGTTGTAGTGCAAGGCTTCAGAGGCCTTTCAACAAGTACATTAAGCCATTAAAACTGGTCCAATCACTATTAGATACTTACACCGCCGCCAAAAACTTGAAACTTTCCCTAAACTTGACATTAAAACATGAGCATAAACCCTCATTAAATTTTAACGGGGTATCGACACCACCGTCTTGGTCCCTCAGCCTTACTAGTTCGAACCTAACAATCTTAACTGTAAAATGCCATATCTTGTTTAAAGGATTAAAGCCTAATAGGTAAAGTACAAGCATTCACAAAATCATTGTACTGGATGTGTGTTTTCATGATATGTTGATCAGTAAACATACCTCCCACATATGAAGTGGTTCCATCTGCAATCCGCTTATTCCTCCAAACCAATCTTTACTCTAGCCTTTAATAATAGTCGAGCAAAAGTGGATCCAGTTTCACTTCCTCTTATCTGCAATCAAGAGAAATACATTTGATGTCAAACAGGAGAATAACAAAAAGAAAACAAAAAGAACATTACAAAAGGGTAACACAAAATTGAGTAAATCAATAGATGACCAATATGATGCAATAGATTACCCATCTGTTCAACCAATGAGGCATCGTTCCAATAGATGGATGACATGTTGCAACAGATAGGTTATCTTTTGGAATAAATCAAACCACCCTTGCTACTGGTTAGATTTCTTCAAACAGTTGCTCCATCTGTTTCAACAACTGATTCTTCAATTGCAACAGTTAAGGAAACTATTGCAACACCACTAACAATAACATCAACAACAAAGAAACAACACCATATGTTCCAACATCATCCATAACACTAATATCACATGTTCCAACATGACCACCACCCTAATAATAGCACACCCAAAGTACCAAACAAAAGACATAGAAAAACTATACTGACAACAAGGCTTTTTAAGTTCTCCTAACAGATGACTTTTTTTGTATATTTTAATAAAAACAATAGTTCATTCATTCAAGACTTAAAAGTCATCTTTTCTTCAATTTTCTCAATAAATAGGAAACTGGTAATTAGTAAATAATCAATAGCAACAGATGGAAACATCTAATTTAAATGACATGCAAAGAAGAAGAAGAGATGGAAAGAGCAATAGTAAACCGTACCTGTAATTAAAAAAAGTAAACAGATCAGAACAGCCAGTTCAGTCGAGAAAAGATATTGATTGGTTGAGATCCTAAAGGATCCTCATCTAGAAAAAGAGAGAAAAGAGAGGAAAAAAAACAAAGATAATTGAGAATTGGAAATAAAGAAGAGTGATGAGTTGAGTCTAGACTACTTTATGGCTGAAGGAGAGAGTTCTAGATATAGGGGGTTTTAAATATTCATTAATAACTTTTGAGAGGCACGAGGAGACGGTGACATTGAAAAGATCAGATAAGACTACTCATTCAGGAGATTTTTGAGTTATCCAAGTAGTACCGAGTAATATTTTTTACCGCCTTAGTATTTTAACTTTCTTATCTCAAACAGAAAATACCTAAATTGCTTTAAAAAAAGGATCTTAAAATATTTAAGTGGAACAGATGACAATTTTAGTTTGGAAATTTCTAAAGCTCGGTTATTTGTCGCAACAAATGACATAATATGTTTGATAGTTTACAACAGATGCATAATTTGTTGCAACAGATTACCTAATCTGTTTGATTTGATCCAACAAAAAAGATATCTATTGCAACAGTTTGAACATTTATTTATATATAATTTCAATTGAGTTCATATGTTAGACTAATACCTTAATTGAATGTGAGTTCTCATAGGGTCAACTACAACTTCAATTGAGTCTTTTGGCAATTGCATGATGAGACGGTATTGCGCTCCTTCCAACTAGAGTCATCGATCGATCACTCTAAGCCAAACCGATTCTTACTACCTCATGTTAGACTAATACCTTAATTGATTACTCTAGAACTAGGGTACTAATACCTTAATTGAATAATCTAGGACTAGAGGTGAGTTCTCATAGGGTCAACTACAACTTCAATTGAGTATTTTGGTAATTGTATGATGAGACGATACTGCGTTCCTCTTGACTAGAGTCATTAATCGATAACTTTGAACCGAACCGATTCTTACTACCTAATATGTTTAACTAATACCTTAATTGATTAATCTAGGACAGGGTACTAATACCTCAATTGAATAATCTGGGACTAGGGGTGAGCTCTCATAGGGTCAACTACAACTTTAATTAAGTCTTTTGGCAATTGCATGATGAGACGGTACTGCGTTCCTCCCAACCAGAGTCATCGATCGATAACTCTGAGCCGAACCAATTCTTACTACCTCATATGTTCAACTAATACCTTAATTGATTAATCTAGGACTAGGGGTGAGTTCTCATAATTCCAACTACAATAGATGACAATGCCTATTTGATAATTTACAATAGATGGGTAATCTATTACGATATATGACTTAATCCATTTGATAATTTACAACAAATTGGTAATCTATCGCAACAGATGACTTAATATATTTGATAGCTTACAATAGATTCATGATATGATGCAATAAATGATGTAATCTATTTGATAGTTTACAACAAATGCTTAATATATTACAACAGATTGCCAAATCTGTTTGATTTGATCCAACAGAAAAGACATCTGTTGCAACAGGTTGAACATTTGTTTATATATAATTTCAATTGAATTTATATGTTAGACTAATACCTTAATTAAATGTGAGTTCTCATAGGGTCAACTACAACTTCAATTGAGTTTTTTTGACAATTGTATGATGAGATCGTATTGCGTTCCTCCCGAACAGATTCATCGATCAATCTCTCTGAGCCGAACCAATTCTTACTACCTCATATATTAGACTAATACCTTAATTGATTAATCTAGGACTAGGGTACTAATACCTTAATTGAATAATATAGGACTAGGGGTGAGTTCTCATAGGGTAAACCACAACTTTAATTGAGTCTTTTGGTAATTGCTTGATGAGACGGTACTGAGTTCCTCCCAACCAGATTCGTCGATCAATAACTCTGAGCCAAATCGATTATTACTACCTCATATGTTCAACTAATATCTTAATTGATTAATCCAGGACAGGTTACTAATACCTTAATTGAATAATTTGGGACAAGGGGTGAGTTCTCATATGGTCAACTATTGATTAATCTAGGACTAGGGGTGAGTTCTCATAGGGTCAGCTACAACAGATGGTAATGCCTATTTGATAATTACAATATATGGGTAATTTGTTGTGACATATGACATTCCATTTGATAATTTACAACAGATGGGTAATCTATTGCAACAGATGACTTAATCTGTTTGATAATTTACAATAGATTCATAATCTGTTGTTACCTAATTTAATTGATAATTTACAACAGATGTGAAATCTGATGCAACATGTTGAACATTTGTTTTTATATAATTTCAATTGAGTTCATATGTTAGACTAATAGTACCTAAATTGAATAATCTAGGACCAGGGGTGAGTTCATAGGATCAACTAGAGTACTCGGTCAACTACAACTTCAATTGTTTTTATACAATTTCAATTGAGTACATATGTTAGACTAAATAGTACCCTTTTGGTAATTGCATGATGGGAGGGTTAAAAATTACTCATATCTTTTATAATTTTAAAAATAATTAAGATCAACTTGGACTAAATTAACATTTTCAAAACTTGTCATTCTTTTCCAAAATACAAATCAACCCATACAAAATATTCATCATTTCAAATCTTGAGTTCTCACTCTTTCTCTATCATTCTAACTTAATAATATAGTACAGACAATAATTATTCAATAAATTTGCTCAATCCTCCATAATAAATCACTTTTCTTCTCATTTCCGACCACATAGGTGTTATTTTTGACTTCATTCTTGCTTGTATCAGTCGTTTTCTTTGTCTTTGTAGGAAACAAAGTTCAAGAAGAGTTCTATATTTTTTATTTTTTCTAAAAAATAAGGGCTATTAA